>NW_026263387.1:0-161782 GCF_947179515.1 Apodemus sylvaticus | reverse complement strand
ACACACTTAGACATACACGCAACATGAAAGCTTTTCGACTTACAACGTGTTGTTTAGGAAAAACAAGATAATTTCGCACGATGCGGGATTTCCTTAAAACGTGATTTTCTGAAAAATTTTGACGAAAGAAAATTCTCCTTTTGGTTCTCTTTAGATGCTACATGTTAAGACGTACACGCCACAACAATTCTTTTCGAGATACAACGTGTAGTTTTGGAGATACAAGCTAATTTTGTACTATGCGTTATTTCTTCTCGTAAAGAGTTTCCAATGCGTACGTATATGTCTTTACTCTGCAAAACTGTATTTCCTTATGAAGTGGTATTCTTACATATCCTTTCGAGAGAAAACTGTCCTGTGCCTTCTCTTTTGAGGCTACACACTTAGACATACACGCAACATGAAAGCTTTTCGACTTACAACGTGTTGTTTAGGAAAAACAAGATAATTTCGCACGATGCGGGATTTCCTTAAAACGTGATTTTCTGAAAAATTTTGACGAAAGAAAATTCTCCTTTTGGTTCTCTTTAGATGCTACATGTTAAGACGTACACGCCACAACAATTCTTTTCGAGATACAACGTGTAGTTTCGGAGATACAAGCTAATTTTGTACTATGCGTTATTTCTTCTCGTAAAGAGTTTCCAATGCGTACCTATATGTCTTTACTCTGCAAAACTGTATTTCCTTATGAAGTGGTATTCTTACATATCCTTTCGAGAGAAAACTGTCCTGTGCCTTCTCTTTTGAGGCTACACACTTAGACATACACGCAACATGAAAGCTTTTCGACTTACAACGTGTTGTTTAGGAAAAACAAGATAATTTCGCACGATGCGGGATTTCCTTAAAACGTGATTTTCTGAAAAATTTTGACGAAAGAAAATTCTCCTTTTGGTTCTCTTTAGATGCTTCATGTTAAGACGTACACGCCACAACAATTCTTTTCGAGATACAACGTGTAGTTTTGGAGATACAAGCTAATTTTGTACTATGCGTTATTTCTTCTCGTAAAGAGTTTCCAATGCGTACGTATATGTCTTTACGCTGCAAAACTGTATTTCCTTATGAAGTGGTATTCTTACATATCCTTTCGAGAGAAAACTGTCCTGTGCCTTCTCTTTTGAGGCTACACACTTAGACATACACGCAACATGAAAGCTTTTCGACTTACAACGTGTTGTTTAGGAAAAACAAGATAATTTCGCACGATGCGGGATTTCCTTAAAACGTGATTTTCTGAAAAATTTTGACGAAAGAAAATTCTCCTTTTGGTTCTCTTTAGATGCTACATGTTAAGACGTACACGCCACAACAATTCTTTTCGAGATACAACGTGTAGTTTTGGAGATACAAGCTAATTTTGTACTATGCGTTATTTCTTCTCGTAAAGAGTTTCCAATGTGTACGTATATGTCTTTACTCTGCAAAACTGTATTTCCTTATGAAGTGGTATTCTTACATATCCTTTCGAGAGAAAACTGTCCTGTGCCTTCTCTTTTGAGGCTACACACTTAGACATACAGGCAACATGAAAGCTTTTCGACTTACAACGTGTTGTTTAGGAAAAACAAGATAATTTCGCACGATGCGGGATTTCCT
Source organism: Apodemus sylvaticus (assembly GCF_947179515.1). NCBI lineage: Eukaryota > Metazoa > Chordata > Mammalia > Rodentia > Muridae > Apodemus > Apodemus sylvaticus. The sequence goes on along the minus strand of NW_026263387.1, from coordinate 160,180 downwards.
TAAAACGTGATTTTCTGAAAAATTTTGACGAAAGAAAATTCTCCTTTTGGTTCTCTTTAGATGCTACATGTTAAGACGTACACGCCACAACAATTCTTTTCGAGATACAACGTGTAGTTTTGTAGATACAAGCTAATTTTGTACTATGCGTTATTTCTTCTCGTAAAGAGTTTCCAATGCATACGTATATGTCTTTACTCTGCAAAACTGTATTTCCTTATGAAGTGGTATTCTTACATATCCTTTCGAGAGAAAACTGTCCTGTGCCTTCTCTTTTGAGGCTACACACTTAGACATACACGCAACATGAAAGCTTTTCGACTTACAACGTGTTGTTTAGGAAAAACAAGATAATTTCGCACGATGCGGGATTTCCTTAAAACGTGATTTTCTGAAAAATTTTGACGAAAGAAAATTCTCCTTTTGGTTCTCTTTAGATGCTACATGTTAAGACGTACACGCCACAACAATTCTTTTCGAGATACAACGTGTAGTTTTGGAGATACAAGCTAATTTTGTACTATGCGTTATTTCTTCTCGTAAGGATTTTCCAATGCGTACGTATATGTCTTTACTCTGCAAAACTGTATTTCCTTATGAAGTGGTATTCTTACATATCCTTTCGAGAGAAAACTGTCCTGTGCCTTCTCTTTTGAGGCTACACACTTAGACATACACGCAACATGAAAGCTTTTCGACTTACAACGTGTTGTTTAGGAAAAACAAGATAATTTCGCACGATGCGGGATTTCCTTAAAACGTGATTTTCTGAAAAATTTTGACGAAAGAAAATTCTCCTTTTGGTTCTCTTTAGATGCTACATGTTAAGACGTACACGCCACAACAATTCTTTTCGAGATACAACGTGTAGTTTTGTAGATACAAGCTAATTTTGTACTATGCGTTATTTCTTCTCGTAAAGAGTTTCCAATGCATACGTATATGTCTTTACTCTGCAAAACTGTATTTCCTTATGAAGTGGTATTCTTACATATCCTTTCGAGAGAAAACTGTCCTGTGCCTTCTCTTTTGAGGCTACACACTTAGACATACACGCAACATGAAAGCTTTTCGACTTACAACGTGTTGTTTAGGAAAAACAAGATAATTTCGCACGATGCGGGATTTCCTTAAAACGTGATTTTCTGAAAAATTTTGACGAAAGAAAATTCTCCTTTTGGTTCTCTTTAGATGCTACATGTTAAGACGTACACGCCACAACAATTCTTTTCGAGATACAACGTGTAGTTTTGGAGATACAAGCTAATTTTGTACTATGCGTTATTTCTTCTCGTAAGGATTTTCCAATGCGTACGTATATGTCTTTACTCTGCAAAACTGTATTTCCTTATGAAGTGGTATTCTTACATATCCTTTCGAGAGAAAACTGTCCTGTGCCTTCTCTTTTGAGGCTACACACTTAGACATACACGCAACATGAAAGCTTTTCGACTTACAACGTGTTGTTTAGGAAAAACAAGATAATTTCGCAAGATGCGGGATTTCCTTAAAACGTGATTTTCTGAAAAATTTTGACGAAAGAAAATTCTCCTTTTGGTTCTCTTTAGATGTTACATGTTAAGACGTACACGCCACAACAATTCTTTTCGAGATACAACGTGTAGTTTTGGAGATACAAGCTAATTTTGTACTATGCGTTATTTCTTCTTGTAAGGAGTTTCCAATGCGTACGTATATGTCTTTACTCTGCAAAACTGTATTTCCTTATGAAGTGGTATTCTTACATATCCTTTCGAGAGAAAACTGTCCTGTGCCTTCTCTTTTGAGGCTACACACTTAGACATACACGCAACATGAAAGCTTTTCGACTTACAACGTGTTGTTTAGGAAAAACAAGATAATTTCGCACGATGCGGGATTTCCTTAAAACATGATTTTCTGAAAAATTTTGACGAAAGAAAATTCTCCTTTTGGTTCTCTTTAGATGCTACATGTTAAGACGTACACGCCACAACAATTCTTTTCGAGATACAACGTGTAGTTTTGGAGATACAAGCTAATTTTGTACTATGCGTTATTTCTTCTCGTAAAGAGTTTCCAATGCGTACGTATATGTCTTTACTCTGCAAAACTGTATTTCCTTATGAAGTGGTATTCTTACATATCCTTTCGAGAGAAAACTGTCCTGTGCCTTCTCTTTTGAGGCTACACACTTAGACATACACGCAACATGAAAGCTTTTCGACTTACAACGTGTTGTTTAGGAAAAACAAGATAATTTCCCACGATGCGGGATTTCCTTAAAACGTGATTTTCTGAAAAATTTTGACGAAAGAAAATTCTCCTTTTGGTTCTCTTTAGATGCTACATGTTAAGACGTACACGCCACAACAATTCTTTTCGAGATACAACGTGTAGTTTTGGAGATACAAGCTAATTTTGTACTATGCGTTATTTCTTCTCGTAAAGAGTTTCCAATGCGTACGTATATGTCTTTACTCTGCAAAACTGTATTTCCTTATGAAGTGGTATTCTTACATATCCTTTCGAGAGAAAACTGTCCTGTGCCTTCTCTTTTGAGGCTACACACTTAGACATACACGCAACATGAAAGCTTTTCGACTTACAACGTGTTGTTTAGGAAAAACAAGATAATTTCGCACGATGCGGGATTTCCTTAAAACGTGATTTTCTGAAAAAATTTGACGAAAGAAAATTCTCCTTTTGGTTCTCTTTAGATGCTACATGTTAAGACGTACACGCCACAACAATTCTTTTCGAGATACAACGTGTAGTTTTGGAGATACAAGCTAATTTTGTACTATGCGTTATTTCTTCTCGTAAAGAGTTTCCAATGCGTACGTATATGTCTTTACTCTGCAAAACTGTATTTCCTTATGAAGTGGTATTCTTACGTATCCTTTCGAGAGAAAACTGTCCTGTGCCTTCTCTTTTGAGGCTACACACTTAGACATACACGCAACATGAAAGCTTTTCGACTTACAACGTGTTGTTTAGGAAAAACAAGATAATTTCGCACGATGCGGGATTTCCTTAAAACGTGATTTTCTGAAAAATTTTGACGAAAGAAAATTCTCCTTTTGGTTCTTTTTAGATGCTACATGTTAAGACGTACACGCCACAACAATTCTTTTCGAGATACAACGTGTAGTTTTGGAGATACAAGCTAATTTTGTACTATGCGTTATTTCTTCTCGTAAAGAGTTTCCAATGCGTACGTATATGTCTTTACTCTGCAAAACTGTATTTCCTTATGAAGTGGTATTCTTACATATCCTTTCGAGAGAAAACTGTCCTGTGCCTTCTCTTTTGAGGCTACACACTTAGACATACACGCAACATGAAAGCTTTTCGACTTACAACGTGTTGTTTAGGAAAAACAAGATAATTTCGCACGATGCGGGATTTCCTTAAAACGTGATTTTCTGAAAAATTTTGACGAAAGAAAATTCTCCTTTTGGTTCTCTTTAGATGCTACATGTTAAGACGTACACGCCACAACAATTCTTTTCGAGATACAACGTGTAGTTTTGGAGATACAAGCTAATTTTGTACTATGCGTTATTTCTTCTCGTAAAGAGTTTCCAATGCGTACGTATATGTCTTTACTCTGCAAAACTGTATTTCCTTATGAAGTGGTATTCTTACATATCCTTTCGAGAGAAAACTGTCCTGTGCCTTCTCTTTTGAGGCTACACACTTAGACATACACGCAACATGAAAGCTTTTCGACTTACAACGTGTTGTTTAGGAAAAACAAGATAATTTCGCACGATGCGGGATTTCCTTAAAACGTGATTTTCTGAAAAATTTTGACGAAAGAAAATTCTCCTTTTGGTTCTCTTTAGATGCTACATGTTAAGACGTACACGCCACAACAATTCTTTTCGAGATACAACGTGTAGTTTTGGAGATACAAGCTAATTTTGTACTATGCGTTATTTCTTCTCGTAAAGAGTTTCCAATGCGTACGTATATATCTTTACGCTGCAAAACTGTATTTCCTTATGAAGTGGTATTCTTACATATCCTTTCGAGAGAAAACTGTCCTGTGCCTTCTCTTTTGAGGCTACACACTTAGACATACACGCAACATGAAAGCTTTTCGACTTACAACGTGTTGTTTAGGAAAAACAAGATAATTTCCCACGATGCGGGATTTCCTTAAAACGTGATTTTCTGAAAAATTTTGACGAAAGAAAATTCTCCTTTTGGTTCTCTTTAGATGCTACATGTTAAGACGTACACGCCACAACAATTCTTTTCGAGATACAACGTGTAGTTTTGGAGATACAAGCTAATTTTGTACTATGCGTTATTTCTTCTCGTAAAGAGTTTCCAATGCGTACGTATATGTCTTTACTCTGCAAAACTGTATTTCCTTATGAAGTGGTATTCTTACATATCCTTTCGAGAGAAAACTGTCCTGTGCCTTCTCTTTTGAGGCTACACACTTAGACATACACGCAACATGAAAGCTTTTCGACTTACAACGTGTTGTTTAGGAAAAACAAGATAATTTCGCACGATGCGGGATTTCCTTAAAACGTGATTTTCTGAAAAATTTTGACGAAAGAAAATTCTCCTTTTGGTTCTCTTTAGATGCTACATGTTAAGACGTACACGCCACAACAATTCTTTTCGAGATACAACGTGTAGTTTTGGAGATACAAGCTAATTTTGTACTATGCGTTATTTCTTCTCGTAAAGAGTTTCCAATGCGTACGTATATGTCTTTACTCTGCAAAACTGTATTTCCTTATGAAGTGGTATTCTTACATATCCTTTCGAGAGAAAACTGTCCTGTGCCTTCTCTTTTGAGGCTACACACTTAGACATACACGCAACATGAAAGCTTTTCGACTTACAACGTGTTGTTTAGGAAAAACAAGATAATTTCGCACGATGCGGCATTTCCTTAAAACGTGATTTTCTGAAAAATTTTGACGAAAGAAAATTCTCCTTTTGGTTCTCTTTAGATGCTACATGTTAAGACGTACACGCCACAACAATTCTTTTCGAGATACAACGTGTAGTTTTGGAGATACAAGCTAATTTTGTACTATGCGTTATTTCTTCTCGTAAAGAGTTTCCAATGCGTACGTATATGTCTTTACTCTGCAAAACTGTATTTCCTTATGAAGTGGTATTCTTACATATCCTTTCGAGAGAAAACTGTCCTGTGCCTTCTCTTTTGAGGCTACACACTTAGACATACACGCAACATGAAAGCTTTTCGACTTACAACGTGTTGTTTAGGAAAAACAAGATAATTTCGCACGATGCGGGATTTCCTTAAAACGTGATTTTCTGAAAAATTTTGACGAAAGAAAATTCTCCTTTTGGTTCTCTTTAGATGCTACATGTTAAGACGTACACGCCACAACAATTCTTTTCGAGATACAACGTGTAGTTTTGGAGATACAAGCTAATTTTGTACTATGCGTTATTTCTTCTCGTAAAGAGTTTCCAATGCGTACGTATATGTCTTTACTCTGCAAAACTGTATTTCCTTATGAAGTGGTATTCTTACATATCCTTTCGAGAGAAAACTGTCCTGTGCCTTCTCTTTTGAGGCTACACACTTAGACATACACGCAACATGAAAGCTTTTCGACTTACAACGTGTTGTTTAGGAAAAACAAGATAATTTCGCACGATGCGGGATTTCCTTAAAACGTGATTTTCTGAAAAATTTTGACGAAAGAAAATTCTCCTTTTGGTTCTCTTTAGATGCTACATGTTAAGACGTACACGCCACAACAATTCTTTTCGAGATACAACGTGTAGTTTTGGAGATACAAGCTAATTTTTTACTATGCGTTATTTCTTCTCGTAAAGAGTTTCCAATGCGTACGTATATGTCTTTACGCTGCAAAACTGTATTTCCTTATGAAGTGGTATTCTTACATATCCTTTCGAGAGAAAACTGTCCTGTGCCTTCTCTTTTGAGGCTACACACTTAGACATACACGCAACATGAAAGCTTTTCGACTTACAACGTGTTTTTTAGGAAAAACCAGATAATTTCGCACGATGCGGGATTTCCTTAAAACGTGATTTTCTGAAAAATTTTGACGAAAGAAAATTCTCCTTTTGGTTCTCTTTAGATGCTACATGTTAAGACGTACACGCCACAACAATTCTTTTCGAGATACAACGTGTAGTTTTGGAGATACAAGCTAATTTTGTACTATGCGTTATTTCTTCTCGTAAAGAGTTTCCAATGCGTACGTATATGTCTTTACTCTGCAAAACTGTATTTCCTTATGAAGTGGTATTCTTACATATCCTTTCGAGAGAAAACTGTCCTGTGCCTTCTCTTTTGAGGCTACACACTTAGACATACACGCAACATGAAAGCTTTTCGACTTACAACGTGTTGTTTAGGAAAAACAAGATAATTTCGCACGATGCGGGATTTCCTTAAAACGTGATTTTCTGAAAAATTTTGACGAAAGAAAATTCTCCTTTTGGTTCTCTTTAGATGCTACATGATAAGACGTACACGCCACAACAATTCTTTTCGAGATACAACGTGTAGTTTTGGAGATACAAGCTAATTTTGTACTATGCGTTATTTCTTCTCGTAAAGAGTTTCCAATGCGTATGTATATGTCTTTACGCTGCAAAACTGTATTTCCTTATGAAGTGGTATTCTTACATATCCTTTCGAGAGAAAACTGTCCTGTGCCTTCTCTTTTGAGGCTACACACTTAGACATACACGCAACATGAAAGCTTTTCGACTTACAACGTGTTGTTTAGGAAAAACAGGATAATTTCGCAGGATGCGGGATTTCCTTAAAACGTGATTTTCTGAAAAATTTTGACGAAAGAAAATTCTCCTTTTGGTTCTCTTTAGATGCTACATGTTAAGACGTACACGCCACAACAATTCTTTTCGAGATACAACGTGTAGTTTTGGAGATACAGGCTAATTTTGTACTATGCGTTATTTCTTCTCGTAAAGAGTTTCCAATGCGTACATATATGTCTTTACTCTGCAAAACTGTATTTCCTTATGAAGTGGTATTCTTACATATCCTTTCGAGTGAAAACTGTCCTGTGCCTTCTCTTTTGAGGCTACACACTTAGACATACACGCAACATGAAAGCTTTTCGACTTACAACGTGTTGTTTAGGAAAAACAAGATAATTTCGCACGATGCGGGATTTCCTTAAAACGTGATTTTCTGAAAAATTTTGACGAAAGAAAATTCTCCTTTTGGTTCTCTTTAGATGCTACATGTTAAGACGTTCACGCCACAACAATTCTTTTCGAGATACAACGTGTAGTTTTGGAGATACAAGCTAATTTTGTACTATGCGTTATTTCTTCTCGTAAAGAGTTTCCAATGTGTACGTATATGTCTTTACTCTGCAAAACTGTATTTCCTTATGAAGTGGTATTCTTACATATCCTTTCGAGAGAAAACTGTCCTGTGCCTTCTCTTTTGAGGCTACACACTTAGACATACACGCAACATGAAAGCTTTTCGACTTACAACGTGTTGTTTAGGAAAAACAAGATAATTTCGCAGGATGCGGGATTTCCTTAAAACGTGATTTTCTGAAAAATTTTGACGAAAGAAAATTCTCCTTTTGGTTCTCTTTAGATGCTACATGTTAAGACGTACACGCCACAACAATTCTTTTCGAGATACAACGTGTAGTTTTGGAGATACAAGCTAATTTTGTACTATGCGTTATTTCTTCTCGTAAAGAGTTTCCAATGCGTACGTATATGTCTTTACGCTGCAAAACTGTATTTCCTTATGAAGTGGTATTCTTACATATCCTTTCGAGAGAAAACTGTCCTGTGCCTTCTCTTTTGAGGCTACACACTTAGACATACACGCAACATGAAAGCTTTTCGACTTACAACGTGTTGTTTAGGAAAAACAAGATAATTTCGCACGATGCGGGATTTCCTTAAAACGTGATTTTCTGAAAAATTTTGACGAAAGAAAATTCTCCTTTTGGTTCTCTTTAGATGCTACATGTTAAGACGTACACGCCACAACAATTCTTTTCGAGATACAACGTGTAGTTTTGGAGATACAAGCTAATTTTGTACTATGCGTTATTTCTTCTCGTAAAGAGTTTCCAATGCGTACGTATATGTCTTTACTCTGCAAAACTGTATTTCCTTATGAAGTAGTATTCTTACGTATCCTTTCGAGAGAAAACTGTCCTGTGCCTTCTCTTTTGAGGCTACACACTTAGACATACACGCAACATGAAAGCTTTTCGACTTACAACGTGTTGTTTAGGAAAAACAAGATAATTTCGCACGATGCGGGATTTCCTTAAAACGTGATTTTCTGAAAAATTTTGACGAAAGAAAATTCTCCTTTTGGTTCTCTTTAGATGCTACATGTTAAGACGTACACGCCACAACAATTCTTTTCGAGATACAACGTGTAGTTTTGGAGATACAAGCTAATTTTGTACTATGCGTTATTTCTTCTCGTAAAGAGTTTCCAATGCGTACGTATATGTCTTTACTCTGCAAAACTGTATTTCCTTATGAAGTGGTATTCTTACATATCCTTTCGAGAGAAAACTGTCCTGTGCCTTCTCTTTTGAGGCTACACACTTAGACATACACGCAACATGGAAGCTTTTCGACTTACAACGTGTTGTTTAGGAAAAACAAGATAATTTCGCACGATGCGGGATTTCCTTAAAACGTGATTTTCTGAAAAATTTTGACGAAAGAAAATTCTCCTTTTGGTTCTCTTTAGATGCTACATGTTAAGACGTACACGCCACAACAATTCTTTTCGAGATACAACGTGTAGTTTTGGAGATACAAGCTAATTTTGTACTATGCGTTATTTCTTCTCGTAAAGAGTTTCCAATGCGTACGTATATGTCTTTACGCTGCAAAACTGTATTTCCTTATGAAGTGGTATTCTTACATATCCTTTCGAGAGAAAACTGTCCTGTGCCTTCCCTTTTGAGGCTACACACTTAGACATACACGTAACATGAAAGCTTTTCGACTTACCACGTGTTGTTTAGGAAAAACAGGATAATTTCGCAGGATGCGGGATTTCCTTAAAACGTGATTTTCTGAAAAATTTTGACGAAAGAAAATTCTCCTTTTGGTTCTCTTTAGATGCTACATGTTAAGACGTACACGCCACAACAATTCTTTTCGAGATACAACGTGTAGTTTTGGAGATACAGGCTAATTTTGTACTCTGCGTTATTTCTTCTCGTAAAGAGTTTCCAATGCGTACATATATGTCTTTACTCTGCAAAACTGTATTTCCTTATGAAGTGGTATTCTTACATATCCTTTCGAGAGAAAACTGTCCTGTGCCTTCTCTTTTGAGGCTACACACTTAGACATACACGCAACATGAAAGCTTTTCGACTTACAACGTGTTGTTTAGGAAAAACAAGATAATTTCGCACGATGCGGGATTTCCTTAAAACGTGATTTTCTGAAAAATTTTGACGAAAGAAAATTCTCCTTTTGGTTCTCTTTAGATGCTACATGTTAAGACGTACACGCCACAACAATTCTTTTCGAGATACAACGTGTAGTTTTGGAGATACAAGCTAATTTTGTACTATGCGTTATTTCTTCTCGTAAAGAGTTTCCAATGCGTACGTATATGTCTTTACGCTGCAAAACTGTATTTCCTTATGAAGTGGTATTCTTACATATCCTTTCGAGAGAAAACTGTCCTGTGCCTTCTCTTTTGAGGCTACACACTTAGACATACACGCAACATGAAAGCTTTTCGACTTACAACGTGTTGTTTAGGAAAAACAAGATAATTTCGCACGATGCGGGATTTCCTTAAAACGTGATTTTCTGAAAAATTTTGACGAAAGAAAATTCTCCTTTTGGTTCTCTTTAGATGCTACATGTTAAGACGTACACGCCACAACAATTCTTTTCGAGATACAACGTGTAGTTTTGGAGATACAAGCTAATTTTGTACTATGCGTTATTTCTTCTCGTAAAGAGTTTCCAATGCGTACGTATATGTCTTTACTCTGCAAAACTGTATTTCCTTATGAAGTGGTATTCTTACATATCCTTTCGAGAGAAAACTGTCCTGTGCCTTCTCTTTTGAGGCTACACACTTAGACATACACGCAACATGAAAGCTTTTCGACTTACAACGTGTTGTTTAGGAAAAACAAGATAATTTCGCACGATGCGGGATTTCCTTAAAACGTGATTTTCTGAAAAATTTTGACGAAAGAAAATTCTCCTTTTGGTTCTCTTTAGATGCTACATGTTAAGACGTACACGCCACAACAATTCTTTTCGAGATACAACGTGTAGTTTTGGAGATACAAGCTAATTTTGTACTATGCGTTATTTCTTCTCGTAAAGAGTTTCCAATGCGTACGTATATGTCTTTACGCTGCAAAACTGTATTTCCTTATGAAGTGGTATTCTTACATATCCTTTCGAGAGAAAACTGTCCTGTGCCTTCTCTTTTGAGGCTACACACTTAGACATACACGCAACATGAAAGCTTTTCGACTTACAACGTGTTGTTTAGGAAAAACAAGATAATTTCGCACGATGCGGGATTTCCTTAAAACGTGATTTTCTGAAAAATTTTGACGAAAGAAAATTCTCCTTTTGGTTCTCTTTAGATGCTACATGTTAAGACGTACACGCCACAACAATTCTTTTCGAGATACAACGTGTAGTTTTGGAGATACAGGCTAATTTTGTACTCTGCGTTATTTCTTCTCGTAAAGAGTTTCCAATGCGTACATATATGTCTTTACTCTGCAAAACTGTATTTCCTTATGAAGTGGTATTCTTACATATCCTTTCGAGAGAAAACTGTCCTGTGCCTTCTCTTTTGAGGCTACACACTTAGACATACACGCAACATGAAAGCTTTTCGACTTACAACGTGTTGTTTAGGAAAAACAAGATAATTTCGCACGATGCGGGATTTCCTTAAAACGTGATTTTCTGAAAAATTTTGACGAAAGAAAATTCTCCTTTTGGTTCTCTTTAGATGCTACATGTTAAGACGTACACGCCACAACAATTCTTTTCGAGATACAACGTGTAGTTTTGGAGATACAAGCTAATTTTGTACTATGCGTTATTTCTTCTCGTAAAGAGTTTCCAATGCGTACGTATATGTCTTTACGCTGCAAAACTGTATTTCCTTATGAAGTGGTATTCTTACATATCCTTTCGAGAGAAAACTGTCCTGTGCCTTCTCTTTTGAGGCTACACACTTAGACATACACGCAACATGAAAGCTTTTCGACTTACAACGTGTTGTTTAGGAAAAACAAGATAATTTCGCACGATGCGGGATTTCCTTAAAACGTGATTTTCTGAAAAATTTTGACGAAAGAAAATTCTCCTTTTGGTTCTCTTTAGATGCTACATGTTAAGACGTACACGCCACAACAATTCTTTTCGAGATACAACGTGTAGTTTTGGAGATACAAGCTAATTTTGTACTATGCGTTATTTCTTCTCGTAAAGAGTTTCCAATGCGTACGTATATGTCTTTACTCTGCAAAACTGTATTTCCTTATGAAGTGGTATTCTTACATATCCTTTCGAGAGAAAACTGTCCTGTGCCTTCTCTTTTGAGGCTACACACTTAGACATACACGCAACATGAAAGCTTTTCGACTTACAACGTGTTGTTTAGGAAAAACAAGATAATTTCGCACGATGCGGGATTTCCTTAAAACGTGATTTTCTGAAAAATTTTGACGAAAGAAAATTCTCCTTTTGGTTCTCTTTAGATGCTACATGTTAAGACGTACACGCCACAACAATTCTTTTCGAGATACAACGTGTAGTTTTGGAGATACAAGCTAATTTTGTACTATGCGTTATTTCTTCTCGTAAAGAGTTTCCAATGCGTACGTATATGTCTTTACGCTGCAAAACTGTATTTCCTTATGAAGTGGTATTCTTACATATCCTTTCGAGAGAAAACTGTCCTGTGCCTTCTCTTTTGAGGCTACACACTTAGACATACACGCAACATGAAAGCTTTTCGACTTACAACGTGTTGTTTAGGAAAAACAAGATAATTTCGCACGATGCGGGATTTCCTTAAAACGTGATTTTCTGAAAAATTTTGACGAAAGAAAATTCTCCTTTTGGTTCTCTTTAGATGCTACATGTTAAGACGTACACGCCACAACAATTCTTTTCGAGATACAACGTGTAGTTTTGGAGATACAAGCTAATTTTGTACTATGCGTTATTTCTTCTCGTAAAGAGTTTCCAATGCGTACGTATATGTCTTTACTCTGCAAAACTGTATTTCCTTATGAAGTGGTATTCTTACATATCCTTTCGAGAGAAAACTGTCCTGTGCCTTCTCTTTTGAGGCTACACACTTAGACATACACGCAACATGAAAGCTTTTCGACTTACAACGTGTTGTTTAGGAAAAACAAGATAATTTCGCACGATGCGGGATTTCCTTAAAACGTGATTTTCTGAAAAATTTTGACGAAAGAAAATTCTCCTTTTGGTTCTCTTTAGATGCTACATGTTAAGACGTACACGCCACAACAATTCTTTTCGAGATACAACGTGTAGTTTTGGAGATACAAGCTAATTTTGTACTATGCGTTATTTCTTCTCGTAAAGAGTTTCCAATGCGTACGTATATGTCTTTACGCTGCAAAACTGTATTTCCTTATGAAGTGGTATTCTTACATATCCTTTCGAGAGAAAACTGTCCTGTGCCTTCTCTTTTGAGGCTACACACTTAGACATACACGCAACATGAAAGCTTTTCGACTTACAACGTGTTGTTTAGGAAAAACAAGATAATTTCGCACGATGCGGGATTTCCTTAAAACGTGATTTTCTGAAAAATTTTGACGAAAGAAAATTCTCCTTTTGGTTCTCTTTAGATGCTACATGTTAAGACGTACACGCCACAACAATTCTTTTCGAGATACAACGTGTAGTTTTGGAGATACAAGCTAATTTTGTACTATGCGTTATTTCTTCTCGTAAAGAGTTTCCAATGCGTACCGTATATGCTTTACGCTGCAAAACTGTATTTCCTTATGAAGTGGTATTCTTACATATCCTTTCGAGAGAAAACTGTCCTGTGCCTTCTCTTTTGAGGCTACACACTTAGACATACACGCAACATGAAAGCTTTTCGACTTACAACGTGTTGTTTAGGAAAAACAAGATAATTTCGCACGATGCGGGATTTCCTTAAAACGTGATTTTCTGAAAAATTTTGACGAAAGAAAATTCTCCTTTTGGTTCTCTTTAGATGCTACATGTTAAGACGTACACGCCACAACAATTCTTTTCGAGATACAACGTGTAGTTTTGGAGATACAAGCTAATTTTGTACTATGCGTTATTTCTTCTCGTAAAGAGTTTCCAATGCGTACGTATATGTCTTTACTCTGCAAAACTGTATTTCCTTATGAAGTGGTATTCTTACATATCCTTTCGAGAGAAAACTGTCCTGTGCCTTCTCTTTTGAGGCTACACACTTAGACATACACGCAACATGAAAGCTTTTCGACTTACAACGTGTTGTTTAGGAAAAACAAGATAATTTCGCACGATGCGGGATTTCCTTAAAACGTGATTTTCTGAAAAATTTTGACGAAAGAAAATTCTCCTTTTGGTTCTCTTTAGATGCTACATGTTAAGACGTACACGCCACAACAATTCTTTTCGAGATACAACGTGTAGTTTTGGAGATACAAGCTAATTTTGTACTATGCGTTATTTCTTCTCGTAAAGAGTTTCCAATGCGTACGTATATGTCTTTACGCTGCAAAACTGTATTTCCTTATGAAGTGGTATTCTTACATATCCTTTCGAGAGAAAACTGTCCTGTGCCTTCTCTTTTGAGGCTACACACTTAGACATACACGCAACATGAAAGCTTTTCGACTTACAACGTGTTGTTTAGGAAAAACAAGATAATTTCGCACGATGCGGGATTTCCTTAAAACGTGATTTTCTGAAAAATTTTGACGAAAGAAAATTCTCCTTTTGGTTCTCTTTAGATGCTACATGTTAAGACGTACACGCCACAACAATTCTTTTCGAGATACAACGTGTAGTTTTGGAGATACAAGCTAATTTTGTACTATGCGTTATTTCATCTCGTAAAGAGTTTCCAATGCGTACGTATATGTCTTTACGCTGCAAAACTGTATTTCCTTATGAAGTGGTATTCTTACATATCCTGTCGAGAGAAAACTGTCCTGTGCCTTCTCTTTTGAGGCTACACACTTAGACATACACGCAACATGAAAGCTTTTCGACTTACAACGTGTTGTTTAGGAAAAACAAGATAATTTCGCACGATGCGGGATTTCCTTAAAACGTGATTTTCTGAAAAATTTTGACGAAAGAAAATTCTCCTTTTGGTTCTCTTTAGATGCTACATGTTAAGACGTACACGCCACAACAATTCTTTTCGAGATACAACGTGTAGTTTTGGAGATACAAGCTAATTTTGTACTATGCGTTATTTCTTCTCGTAAAGAGTTTCCAATGCGTACGTATATGTCTTTACTCTGCAAAACTGTATTTCCTTATGAAGTGGTATTCTTACATATCCTTTCGAGAGAAAACTGTCCTGTGCCTTCTCTTTTGAGGCTACACACTTAGACATACACGCAACATGAAAGCTTTTCGACTTACAACGTGTTGTTTAGGAAAAACAAGATAATTTCGCACGATGCGGGATTTCCTTAAAACGTGATTTTCTGAAAAATATTGACGAAAGAAAATTCTCCTTTTGGTTCTCTTTAGATGCTACATGTTAAGACGTACACGCCACAACAATTCTTTTCGAGATACAACGTGTAGTTTTGGAGATACAAGCTAATTTTGTACTATGCGTTATTTCTTCTCGTAAAGAGTTTCCAATGCGTACGTATATGTCTTTACGCTGCAAAACTGTATTTCCTTATGAAGTGGTATTCTTACATATCCTTTCGAGAGAAAACTGTCCTGTGCCTTCTCTTTTGAGGCTACACACTTAGACATACACGCAACATGAAAGCTTTTCGACTTACAACGTGTTGTTTAGGAAAAACAAGATAATTTCGCACGATGCGGGATTTCCTTAAAACGTGATTTTCTGAAAAATTTTGACGAAAGAAAATTCTCCTTTTGGTTCTCTTTAGATGCTACACGTTAAGACGTACACGCCACAACAATTCTTTTCGAGATACAACGTGTAGTTTTGGAGATACAAGCTAATTTTGTACTATGCGTTATTTCTTCTCGTAAAGAGTTTCCAATGCGTACGTATATGTCTTTACTCTGCAAAACTGTATTTCCTTATGAAGTGGTATTCTTACATATCCTTTCGAGAGAAAACTGTCCTGTGCCTTCTCTTTTGAGGCTACACACTTAGACATACACGCAACATGAAAGCTTTTCGACTTACAACGTGTTGTTTAGGAAAAACAAGATAATTTCGCACGATGCGGGATTTCCTTAAAACGTGATTTTCTGAAAAATTTTGACGAAAGAAAATTCTCCTTTTGGTTCTCTTTAGATGCTACATGTTAAGACGTACACGCCACAACAATTCTTTTCGAGATACAACGTGTAGTTTTGGAGATACAAGCTAATTTTGTACTATGCGTTATTTCTTCTCCTAAAGAGTTTCCAATGCGTACGTATATGTCTTTACGCTGCAAAACTGTATTTCCTTATGAAGTGGTATTCTTACATATCCTTTCGAGAAAAAACTGTCCTGTGCCTTCTCTTTTGAGGCTACACACTTAGACATACACGCAACATGAAAGCTTTTCGACTTACAACGTGTTGTTTAGGAAAAACAAGATAATTTCGCACGATGCGGGATTTCCTTAAAACGTGATTTTCTGAAAAATTTTGACGAAAGAAAATTCTCCTTTTGGTTCTCTTTAGATGCTACATGTTAAGTCGTACACGCCACAACAATTCTTTTCGAGATACAACGTGTAGTTTTGGAGATACAAGCTAATTTTGTACTATGCGTTATATCTTCTCGTAAAGAGTTTCCAATGCGTACGTATATGTCTTTACTCTGCAAAACTGTATTTCCTTATGAAGTGGTATTCTTACATATCCTTTCGAGAGAAAACTGTCCTGTGCCTTCTCTTTTGAGGCTACACACTTAGACATACACGCAACATGAAAGCTTTTCGACTTACAACGTGTTGTTTAGGAAAAACAAGATAATTTCACACGATGCGGGATTTCCTTAAAACGTGATTTTCTGAAAAATTTTGACGAAAGAAAATTCTCCTTTTGGTTCTCTTTAGATGCTACATGTTAAGACGTACACGCCACAACAATTCTTTTCGAGATACAACGTGTAGTTTTGGAGATACAAGCTAATTTTGTACTATGCGTTATTTCTTCTCGTAAAGAGTTTCCAATGCGTACGTATATGTCTTTACGCTGCAAAACTGTATTTCCTTATGAAGTGGTATTCTTACATATCCTGTCGAGAGAAAACTGTCCTGTGCCTTCTCTTTTGAGGCTACACACTTAGACATACACGCAACATGAAAGCTTTTCGACTTACAACGTGTTGTTTAGGAAAAACAAGATAATTTCGCACGATGCGGGATTTCCTTAAAACGTGATTTTCTGAAAAATTTTGACGAAAGAAAATTCTCCTTTTGGTTCTCTTTAGATGCTACATGTTAAGACGTACACGCCACAACAATTCTTTTCGAGATACAACGTGTAGTTTTGGAGATACAAGCTAATTTTGTACTATGCGTTATTTCTTCTCGTAAAGAGTTTCCAATGCGTACGTATATGTCTTTACTCTGCAAAACTGTATTTCCTTATGAAGTGGTATTCTTACATATCCTTTCGAGAGAAAACTGTCCTGTGCCTTCTCTTTTGAGGCTACACACTTAGACATACACGCAACATGAAAGCTTTTCGACTTACAACGTGTTGTTTAGGAAAAACAAGATAATTTCGCACGATGCGGGATTTCCTTAAAACGTGATTTTCTGAAAAATATTGACGAAAGAAAATTCTCCTTTTGGTTCTCTTTAGATGCTACATGTTAAGACGTACACGCCACAACAATTCTTTTCGAGATACAACGTGTAGTTTTGGAGATACAAGCTAATTTTGTACTATGCGTTATTTCTTCTCGTAAAGAGTTTCCAATGCGTACGTATATGTCTTTACGCTGCAAAACTGTATTTCCTTATGAAGTGGTATTCTTACATATCCTTTCGAGAGAAAACTGTCCTGTGCCTTCTCTTTTGAGGCTACACACTTAGACATACACGCAACATGAAAGCTTTTCGACTTACAACGTGTTGTTTAGGAAAAACAAGATAATTTCGCACGATGCGGGATTTCCTTAAAACGTGATTTTCTGAAAAATTTTGACGAAAGAAAATTCTCCTTTTGGTTCTCTTTAGATGCTACATGTTAAGACGTACACGCCACAACAATTCTTTTCGAGATACAACGTGTAGTTTTGGAGATACAAGCTAATTTTGTACTATGCGTTATTTCTTCTCGTAAGAGTTTCCAATGCGTACGTATATGTCTTTACTCTGCAAAACTGTATTTCCTTATGAAGTGGTATTCTTACATATCCTTTCGAGAGAAAACTGTCCTGTGCCTTCTCTTTTGAGGCTACACACTTAGACATACACGCAACATGAAAGCTTTTCGACTTACAACGTGTTGTTTAGGAAAAACAAGATAATTTCGCACGATGCGGGATTTCCTTAAAACGTGATTTTCTGAAAAATTTTGACGAAAGAAAATTCTCCTTTTGGTTCTCTTTAGATGCTACATGTTAAGACGTACACGCCACAACAATTCTTTTCGAGATACAACGTGTAGTTTTGGAGATACAAGCTAATTTTGTACTATGCGTTATTTCTTCTCGTAAAGAGTTTCCAATGCATACGTATATGTCTTTACGCTGCAAAACTGTATTTCCTTATGAAGTGGTATTCTTACATATCCTTTCGAGAGAAAACTGTCCTGTGCCTTCTCTTTTGAGGCTACACACTTAGACATACACGCAACATTAAAGCTTTTCGACTTACAACGTGTTGTTTAGGAAAAACAAGATAATTTCGCACGATGCGGGATTTCCTTAAAACGTGATTTTCTGAAAAATTTTGACGAAAGAAAATTCTCCTTTTGGTTCTCTTTAGATGCTACATGTTAAGACGTACACGCCACAACAATTCTTTTCGAGATACAACGTGTAGTTTTGGAGATACAAGCTAATTTTGTACTATGCGTTATTTCTTCTCGTAAAGAGTTTCCAATGCGTACGTATATGTCTTTACTCTGCAAAACTGTATTTCCTTATGAAGTGGTATTCTTACATATCCTTTCGAGAGAAAACTGTCCTGTGCCTTCTCTTTTGAGGCTACACACTTAGACATACACGCAACATGAAAGCTTTTCGACTTACAACGTGTTGTTTAGGAAAAACAAGATAATTTCGCACGATGCGGGATTTCCTTAAAACGTGATTTTCTGAAAAATTTTGACGAAAGAAAATTCTCCTTTTGGTTCCCTTTAGATGCTACATGTTAAGACGTACACGCCACAACAATTCTTTTCGAGATACAACGTGTAGTTTTGGAGATACAAGCTAATTTTGTACTATGCGTTATTTCTTCTCGTAAAGAGTTTCCAATGCGTACTTATATGTCTTTACTCTGCAAAACTGTATTTCCTTATGAAGTGGTATTCTTACATATCCTTTCGAGAGAAAACTGTCCTGTGCCTTCTCTTTTGAGGCTACACACTTAGACATACACGCAATATGAAAGCTTTTCGACTTACAACGTGTTGTTTAGGAAAAACAAGATAATTTCGCACGATGCGGGATTTCCTTAAAACGTGATTTTCTGAAAAATTTTGACGAAAGAAAATTCTCCTTTTGGTTCTCTTTAGATGCTACATGTTAAGACGTACACGCCACAACAATTCTTTTCGAGATACAACGTGTAGTTTTGGAGATACAAGCTAATTTTGTACTATGCGTTATTTCTTCTCGTAAAGAGTTTCCAATGCGTACGTATATGTCTTTACTCTGCAAAACTGTATTTCCTTATGAAGTGGTATTCTTACATATCCTTTCGAGAGAAAACTGTCCTGTGCCTTCTCTTTTGAGGCTACACACTTAGACATACACGCAACATGAAAGCTTTTCGACTTACAACGTGTTGTTTAGGAAAAACAAGATAATTTCGCACGATGCGGGATTTCCTTAAAACGTGATTTTCTGAAAAATTTTGACGAAAGAAAATTCTCCTTTTGGTTCTCTTTAGATGCTACATGTTAAGACGTACACGCCACAACAATTCTTTTCGAGATACAACGTGTAGTTTTGGAGATACAAGCTAATTTTGTACTATGCGTTATTTCTTCTCGTAAAGAGTTTCCAATGCGTACGTATATGTCTTTACTCTGCAAAACTGTATTTCCTTATGAAGTGGTATTCTTACATATCCTTTCGAGAGAAAACTGTCCTGTGCCTTCTCTTTTGAGGCTACACACTTAGACATACACGCAACATGAAAGCTTTTCGACTTACAACGTGTTGTTTAGGAAAAACAAGATAATTTCGCACGATGCGGGATTTCCTTAAAACGTGATTTTCTGAAAAATTTTGACGAAAGAAAATTCTCCTTTTGGTTCTCTTTAGATGCTACATGTTAAGTCGTACACGCCACAACAATTCTTTTCGAGATACAACGTGTAGTTTTGGAGATACAAGCTAATTTTGTACTATGCGTTATATCTTCTCGTAAAGAGTTTCCAATGCGTACGTATATGTCTTTACTCTGCAAAACTGTATTTCCTTATGAAGTGGTATTCTTACATATCCTTTCGAGAGAAAACTGTCCTGTGCCTTCTCTTTTGAGGCTACACACTTAGACATACACGCAACATGAAAGCTTTTCGACTTACAACGTGTTGTTTAGGAAAAACAAGATAATTTCGCACGATGCGGGATTTCCTTAAAACGTGATTTTCTGAAAAATTTTGACGAAAGAAAATTCTCCTTTTGGTTCCCTTTAGATGCTACATGTTAAGACGTACACGCCACAACAATTCTTTTCGAGATACAACGTGTAGTTTTGGAGATACAAGCTAATTTTGTACTATGCGTTATTTCTTCTCGTAAAGAGTTTCCAAGGCGTACGTATATGTCTTTACTCTGCAAAACTGTATTTCCTTATGAAGTGGTATTCTTACATATCCTTTCGAGAGAAAACTGTCCTGTGCCTTCTCTTTTGAGGCTACACACTTAGACATACACGCAACATGAAAGCTTTTCGACTTACAACGTGTTGTTTAGGAAAAACAAGATAATTTCGCACGATGCGGGATTTCCTTAAAACGTGATTTTCTGAAAAATTTTGACGAAAGAAAATTCTCCTTTTGGTTCTCTTTAGATGCTACATGTTAAGACGTACACGCCACAACAATTCTTTTCGAGATACAACGTGTAGTTTTGGAGATACAAGCTAATTTTGTACTATGCGTTATTTCTTCTCGTAAAGAGTTTCCAATGCGTACGTATATGTCTTTACTCTGCAAAACTGTATTTCCTTATGAAGTGGTATTCTTACATATCCTTTCGAGAGAAAACTGTCCTGTGCCTTCTCTTTTGAGGCTACACACTTAGACATACACGCAACATGAAAGCTTTTCGACTTACAACGTGTTGTTTAGGAAAAACAAGATAATTTCGCACGATGCGGGATTTCCTTAAAACGTGATTTTCTGAAAAATTTTGACGAAAGAAAATTCTCCTTTTGGTTCTCTTTAGATGCTACATGTTAAGACGTACACGCCACAACAATTCTTTTCGAGATACAACGTGTAGTTTTGGAGATACAAGCTAATTTTGTACTATGCGTTATTTCTTCTCGTAAAGAGTTTCCAATGCGTACGTATATGTCTTTACGCTGCAAAACTGTATTTCCTTATGAAGTGGTATTCTTACATATCCTTTCGAGAGAAAACTGTCCTGTGCCTTCTCTTTTGAGGCTACACACTTAGACATACACGCAACATGAAAGCTTTTCGACTTACAACGTGTTGTTTAGGAAAAACAAGATAATTTCGCACGATGCGGGATTTCCTTAAAACGTGATTTTCTGAAAAATTTTGACGAAAGAAAATTCTCCTTTTGGTTCTCTTTAGATGCTACATGTTAAGACGTACACGCCACAACAATTCTTTTCGAGATACAACGTGTAGTTTTGGAGATACAAGCTAATTTTGTACTATGCGTTATTTCTTCTCGTAAAGAGTTTCCAATGCGTACGTATATGTCTTTACTCTGCAAAACTGTATTTCCTTAAGAAGTGGTATTCTTACATATCCTTTCGAGAGAAAACTGTCCTGTGCCTTCTCTTTTGAGGCTACACACTTAGACATACACGCAACATGAAAGCTTTTCGACTTACAACGTGTTGTTTAGGAAAAACAAGATAATTTCGCACGATGCGGGATTTCCTTAAAACGTGATTTTCTGAAAAATTTTGACGAAGGAAAATTCTCCTTTTGGTTCTCTTTAGATGCTACATGTTAAGACGTACACGCCACAACAATTCTTTTCGAGATACAACGTGTAGTTTTGGAGATACAAGCTAATTTTGTACTATGCGTTATTTCTTCTCGTAAAGAGTTTCCAATGCATACGTATATGTCTTTCCGCTGCAAAACTGTATTTCCTTATAAAGTGGTATTCTTACATATCCTTTCGAGAGAAAACTGTCCTGTGCCTTCTCTTTTGAGGCTACACACTTAGACATACACGCAACATGAAAGCTTTTCGACTTACAACGTGTTGTTTAGGAAAAACAAGATAATATCGCACGATGCGGGATTTCCTTAAAACGTGATTTTCTGAAAAATTTTGACGAAAGAAAATTCTCCTTTTGGTTCTCTTTAGATGCTACATGTTAAGACGTACACGCCACAACAATTCTTTTCGAGATACAACGTGTAGTTTTGGAGATACAAGCTAATTTTGTACTATGCGTTATTTCTTCTCGTAAAGAGTTTCCAATGCGTACGTATATGTCTTTACTCTGCAAAACTGTATTTCCTTATGAAGTGGTATTCTTACATATCCTTTCGAGAGAAAACTGATCTGTGCCTTCTCTTTTGAGGCTACACACTTAGACATACACGCAACATGAAAGCTTTTCGACTTACAACGTGTTGTTTAGGAAAAACAAGATAATTTCGCACGATGCGGGATTTCCTTAAAACGTGATTTTCTGAAAAATTTTGACGAAAGAAAATTCTCCTTTTGGTTCTCTTTAGATGCTACATGTTAAGACGTACACGCCACAACAATTCTTTTCGAGATACAACGTGTAGTTTTGGAGATACAAGCTAATTTTTACTATGCGTTATTTCTTCTCGTAAAGAGTTTCCAATGCGTACGTATATGTCTTTACTCTGCAAAACTGTATTTCCTTATGAAGTGGTATTCTTACATATCCTTTCGAGAGAAAACTGTCCTGTGCCTTCTCTTTTGAGGCTACACACTTAGACATACACGCAACATGAAAGCTTTTCGACTTACAACGTGTTGTTTAGGAAAAACAAGATAATTTCGCACGATGCGGGATTTCCTTAAAACGTGATTTTCTGAAAAAATTTGACGAAAGAAAATTCTCCTTTTGGTTCTCTTTAGATGCTACATGTTAAGACGTACACGCCACAACAATTCTTTTCGAGATACAACGTGTAGTTTTGGAGATACAAGCTAATTTTGTACTATGCGTTATTTCTTCTCGTAAAGAGTTTCCAATGCGTACGTATATGTCTTTACGCTGCAAAACTGTATTTCCTTATGAAGTGGTATTCTTACATATCCTTTCGAG
Source organism: Apodemus sylvaticus (assembly GCF_947179515.1). NCBI lineage: Eukaryota > Metazoa > Chordata > Mammalia > Rodentia > Muridae > Apodemus > Apodemus sylvaticus. Next base: position 137,312 of record NW_026263387.1, on the reverse strand, counting down.
AGAAAACTGTCCTGTGCCTTCTCTTTTGAGGCTACACACTTAGACATACACGCAACATGAAAGCTTTTCGACTTACAACGTGTTGTTTAGGAAAAACAAGATAATTTCGCACGATGCGGGATTTCCTTAAAACGTGATTTTCTGAAAAATTTTGACGAAAGAAAATTCTCCTTTTGGTTCTCTTTAGATGCTACATGTTAAGTCGTACACGCCACAACAATTCTTTTCGAGATACAACGTGTAGTTTTGGAGATACAAGCTAATTTTGTACTATGCGTTATATCTTCTCGTAAAGAGTTTCCAATGCGTACGTATATGTCTTTACTCTGCAAAACTGTATTTCCTTATGAAGTGGTATTCTTACATATCCTTTCGAGAGAAAACTGTCCTGTGCCTTCTCTTTTGAGGCTACACACTTAGACATACACGCAACATGAAAGCTTTTCGACTTACAACGTGTTGTTTAGGAAAAACAAGATAATTTCGCACGATGCGGGATTTCCTTAAAACGTGATTTTCTGAAAAATTTTGACGAAAGAAAATTCTCCTTTTGGTTCTCTTTAGATGCTACATGTTAAGACGTACACGCCACAACAATTCTTTTCGAGATACAACGTGTAGTTTTGGAGATACAAGCTAATTTTGTACTATGCGTTATTTCTTCTCGTAAAGAGTTTCCAATGCGTACGTATATGTCTTTACGCTGCAAAACTGTATTTCCTTATGAAGTGGTATTCTTACATATCCTTTCGAGAGAAAACTGTCCTGTGCCTTCTCTTTTGAGGCTACACACTTAGACATACACGCAACATGAAAGCTTTTCGACTTACAACGTGTTGTTTAGGAAAAACAAGATAATTTCGCACGATGCGGGATTTCCATAAAACGTGATTTTCTGAAAAATTTTGACGAAAGAAAATTCTCCTTTTGGTTCTCTTTAGATGCTACATGTTAAGACGTACACGCCACAACAATTCTTTTCGAGATACAACGTGTAGTTTTGGAGATACAAGCTAATTTTGTACTATGCGTTATTTCTTCTCGTAAAGAGTTTCCAATGCGTACGTATATGTCTTTACGCTGCAAAACTGTATTTCCTTATGAAGTGGTATTCTTACATATCCTTTCGAGAGAAAACTGTCCTGTGCCTTCTCTTTTGAGGCTACACACTTAGACATACACGCAACATGAAAGCTTTTCGACTTACAACGTGTTGTTTAGGAAAAACAAGATAATTTCGCACGATGCGGGATTTCCTTAAAACGTGATTTTCTGAAAAATTTTGACGAAAGAAAATTCTCCTTTTGGTTCTCTTTAGATGCTACATGTTAAGATGTACACGCCACAACAATTCTTTTCGAGATACAACGTGTAGTTTTGGAGATACAAGCTAATTTTGTACTATGCGTTATTTCTTCTCGTAAGGAGTTTCCAATGCGTACGTATATGTCTTTACTCTGCAAAACTGTATTTCCTTATGAAGTGGTATTCTTACATATCCTTTCGAGAGAAAACTGTCCTGTGCCTTCTCTTTTGAGGCTACACACTTAGACATACACGCAACATGAAAGCTTTTCGACTTACAACGTGTTGTTTAGGAAAAACAAGATAATTTCGCACGATGCGGGATTTCCTTAAAACGTGATTTTCTGAAAAATTTTGACGAAAGAAAATTCTCCTTTTGGTTCTCTTTAGATGCTACATGTTAAGACGTACACGCCACAACAATTCTTTTCGAGAAACAACGTGTAGTTTTGGAGATACAAGCTAATTTTGTACTATGCGTTATTTCTTCTCGTAAAGAGTTTCCAATGCGTACGTATATGTCTTTACTCTGCAAAACTGTATTTCCTTATGAAGTGGTATTCTTACATATCCTTTCGAGAGAAAACTGTCCTGTGCCTTCTCTTTTGAGGCTACACACTTAGACATACACGCAACATGAAAGCTTTTCGACTTACAACGTGTTGTTTAGGAAAAACAAGATAATTTCGCACGATGCGGGATTTCCTTAAAACGTGATTTTCTGAAAAATTTTGACGAAAGAAAATTCTCCTTTTGGTTCTCTTTAGATGCTACATGTTAAGACGTACACGCCACAACAATTCTTTTCGAGATACAACGTGTAGTTTTGGAGATACAAGCTAATTTTGTACTATGCGTTATTTCTTCTCGTAAAGATTTTCCAATGCGTACGTATATGTCTTTACGCTGCAAAACTGTATTTCCTTATGAAGTGGTATTCTTACATATCCTTTCGAGAGAAAACTGTCCTGTGCCTTCTCTTTTGAGGCTACACACTTAGACATACACGCAACATGAAAGCTTTTCGACTTACAACGTGTTGTTTAGGAAAAACAAGATAATTTCGCACGATGCGGGATTTCCTTAAAACGTGATTTTCTGAAAAATTTTGACGAAAGAAAATTCTCCTTTTGGTTCTCTTTAGATGCTACATGTTAAGACGTACACGCCACAACAATTCTTTTCGAGATACAACGTGTAGTTTTGGAGATACAAGCTAATTTTGTACTATGCGTTATTTCTTCTCGTAAAGAGTTTCCAATGCGTACGTATATGTCTTTACGCTGCAAAACTGTATTTCCTTATGAAGTGGTATTCTTACATATCCTTTCGAGAGAAAACTGTCCTGTGCCTTCTCTTTTGAGGCTACACACTTAGACATACACGCAACATGAAAGCTTTTCGACTTACAACGTGTTGTTTAGGAAAAACAAGATAATTTCGCACGATGCGGGATTTCCTTAAAACGTGATTTTCTGAAAAATTTTGACGAAAGAAAATTCTCCTTTTGGTTCTCTTTAGATGCTACATGTTAAGACGTACACGCCACAACAATTCTTTTCGAGATACAACGTGTAGTTTTGGAGATACAAGCTAATTTTGTACTATGCGTTATTTCTTCTCGTAAAGAGTTTCCAATGCGTACGTATATGTCTTTACTCTGCAAAACTGTATTTCCTTAAGAAGTGGTATTCTTACATATCCTTTCGAGAGAAAACTGTCCTGTGCCTTCTCTTTTGAGGCTACACACTTAGACATACACGCAACATGAAAGCTTTTCGACTTACAACGTGTTGTTTAGGAAAAACAAGATAATTTCGCACGATGCGGGATTTCCTTAAAACGTGATTTTCTGAAAAATTTTGACGAAGGAAAATTCTCCTTTTGGTTCTCTTTAGATGCTACATGTTAAGACGTACACGCCACAACAATTCTTTTCGAGATACAACGTGTAGTTTTGGAGATACAAGCTAATTTTGTACTATGCGTTATTTCTTCTCGTAAAGAGTTTCCAATGCATACGTATATGTCTTTCCGCTGCAAAACTGTATTTCCTTATAAAGTGGTATTCTTACATATCCTTTCGAGAGAAAACTGTCCTGTGCCTTCTCTTTTGAGGCTACACACTTAGACATACACGCAACATGAAAGCTTTTCGACTTACAACGTGTTGTTTAGGAAAAACAAGATAATATCGCACGATGCGGGATTTCCTTAAAACGTGATTTTCTGAAAAATTTTGACGAAAGAAAATTCTCCTTTTGGTTCTCTTTAGATGCTACATGTTAAGACGTACACGCCACAACAATTCTTTTCGAGATACAACGTGTAGTTTTGGAGATACAAGCTAATTTTGTACTATGCGTTATTTCTTCTCGTAAAGAGTTTCCAATGCGTACGTATATGTCTTTACTCTGCAAAACTGTATTTCCTTATGAAGTGGTATTCTTACATATCCTTTCGAGAGAAAACTGATCTGTGCCTTCTCTTTTGAGGCTACACACTTAGACATACACGCAACATGAAAGCTTTTCGACTTACAACGTGTTGTTTAGGAAAAACAAGATAATTTCGCACGATGCGGGATTTCCTTAAAACGTGATTTTCTGAAAAATTTTGACGAAAGAAAATTCTCCTTTTGGTTCTCTTTAGATGCTACATGTTAAGACGTACACGCCACAACAATTCTTTTCGAGATACAACGTGTAGTTTTGGAGATACAAGCTAATTTTTACTATGCGTTATTTCTTCTCGTAAAGAGTTTCCAATGCGTACGTATATGTCTTTACTCTTCAAAACTGTATTTCCTTATGAAGTGGTATTCTTACATATCCTTTCGAGAGAAAACTGTCCTGTGCCTTCTCTTTTGAGGCTACACACTTAGACATACACGCAACATGAAAGCTTTTCGACTTACAACGTGTTGTTTAGGAAAAACAAGATAATTTCGCACGATGCGGGATTTCCTTAAAACGTGATTTTCTGAAAAAATTTGACGAAAGAAAATTCTCCTTTTGGTTCTCTTTAGATGCTACATGTTAAGACGTACACGCCACAACAATTCTTTTCGAGATACAACGTGTAGTTTTGGAGATACAAGCTAATTTTGTACTATGCGTTATTTCTTCTCGTAAAGAGTTTCCAATGCGTACGTATATGTCTTTACGCTGCAAAACTGTATTTCCTTATGAAGTGGTATTCTTACATATCCTTTCGAGAGAAAACTGTCCTGTGCCTTCTCTTTTGAGGCTACACACTTAGACATACACGCAACATGAAAGCTTTTCGACTTACAACGTGTTGTTTAGGAAAAACAAGATAATTTCGCACGATGCGGGATTTCCTTAAAACGTGATTTTCTGAAAAATTTTGACGAAAGAAAATTCTCCTTTTGGTTCTCTTTAGATGCTACATGTTAAGTCGTACACGCCACAACAATTCTTTTCGAGATACAACGTGTAGTTTTGGAGATACAAGCTAATTTTGTACTATGCGTTATATCTTCTCGTAAAGAGTTTCCAATGCGTACGTATATGTCTTTACTCTGCAAAACTGTATTTCCTTATGAAGTGGTATTCTTACATATCCTTTCGAGAGAAAACTGTCCTGTGCCTTCTCTTTTGAGGCTACACACTTAGACATACACGCAACATGAAAGCTTTTCGACTTACAACGTGTTGTTTAGGAAAAACAAGATAATTTCGCACGATGCGGGATTTCCTTAAAACGTGATTTTCTGAAAAATTTTGACGAAAGAAAATTCTCCTTTTGGTTCTCTTTAGATGCTACATGTTAAGACGTACACGCCACAACAATTCTTTTCGAGATACAACGTGTAGTTTTGGAGATACAAGCTAATTTTGTACTATGCGTTATTTCTTCTCGTAAAGAGTTTCCAATGCGTACGTATATGTCTTTACGCTGCAAAACTGTATTTCCTTATGAAGTGGTATTCTTACATATCCTTTCGAGAGAAAACTGTCCTGTGCCTTCTCTTTTGAGGCTACACACTTAGACATACACGCAACATGAAAGCTTTTCGACTTACAACGTGTTGTTTAGGAAAAACAAGATAATTTCGCACGATGCGGGATTTCCATAAAACGTGATTTTCTGAAAAATTTTGACGAAAGAAAATTCTCCTTTTGGTTCTCTTTAGATGCTACATGTTAAGACGTACACGCCACAACAATTCTTTTCGAGATACAACGTGTAGTTTTGGAGATACAAGCTAATTTTGTACTATGCGTTATTTCTTCTCGTAAAGAGTTTCCAATGCGTACGTATATGTCTTTACGCTGCAAAACTGTATTTCCTTATGAAGTGGTATTCTTACATATCCTTTCGAGAGAAAACTGTCCTGTGCCTTCTCTTTTGAGGCTACACACTTAGACATACACGCAACATGAAAGCTTTTCGACTTACAACGTGTTGTTTAGGAAAAACAAGATAATTTCGCACGATGCGGGATTTCCTTAAAACGTGATTTTCTGAAAAATTTTGACGAAAGAAAATTCTCCTTTTGGTTCTCTTTAGATGCTACATGTTAAGATGTACACGCCACAACAATTCTTTTCGAGATACAACGTGTAGTTTTGGAGATACAAGCTAATTTTGTACTATGCGTTATTTCTTCTCGTAAGGAGTTTCCAATGCGTACGTATATGTCTTTACTCTGCAAAACTGTATTTCCTTATGAAGTGGTATTCTTACATATCCTTTCGAGAGAAAACTGTCCTGTGCCTTCTCTTTTGAGGCTACACACTTAGACATACACGCAACATGAAAGCTTTTCGACTTACAACGTGTTGTTTAGGAAAAACAAGATAATTTCGCACGATGCGGGATTTCCTTAAAACGTGATTTTCTGAAAAATTTTGACGAAAGAAAATTCTCCTTTTGGTTCTCTTTAGATGCTACATGTTAAGACGTACACGCCACAACAATTCTTTTCGAGAAACAACGTGTAGTTTTGGAGATACAAGCTAATTTTGTACTATGCGTTATTTCTTCTCGTAAAGAGTTTCCAATGCGTACGTATATGTCTTTACTCTGCAAAACTGTATTTCCTTATGAAGTGGTATTCTTACATATCCTTTCGAGAGAAAACTGTCCTGTGCCTTCTCTTTTGAGGCTACACACTTAGACATACACGCAACATGAAAGCTTTTCGACTTACAACGTGTTGTTTAGGAAAAACAAGATAATTTCGCACGATGCGGGATTTCCTTAAAACGTGATTTTCTGAAAAATTTTGACGAAAGAAAATTCTCCTTTTGGTTCTCTTTAGATGCTACATGTTAAGACGTACACGCCACAACAATTCTTTTCGAGATACAACGTGTAGTTTTGGAGATACAAGCTAATTTTGTACTATGCGTTATTTCTTCTCGTAAAGATTTTCCAATGCGTACGTATATGTCTTTACGCTGCAAAACTGTATTTCCTTATGAAGTGGTATTCTTACATATCCTTTCGAGAGAAAACTGTCCTGTGCCTTCTCTTTTGAGGCTACACACTTAGACATACACGCAACATGAAAGCTTTTCGACTTACAACGTGTTGTTTAGGAAAAACAAGATAATTTCGCACGATGCGGGATTTCCTTAAAACGTGATTTTCTGAAAAATCTTGACGAAAGAAAATTCTCCTTTTGGTTCTCTTTAGATGCTACATGTTAAGACGTACACGCCACAACAATTCTTTTCGAGATACAACGTGTAGTTTTGGAGATACAAGCTAATTTTGTACTATGCGTTATTTCTTCTCGTAAAGAGTTTCCAATGCGTACGTATATGTCTTTACTCTGCAAAACTGTATTTCCTTATGAAGTGGTATTCTTACATATCCTTTCGAGAGAAAACTGTCCTGTGCCTTCTCTTTTGAGGCTACACACTTAGACATACACGCAACATGAAAGCTTTTCGACTTACAACGTGTTGTTTAGGAAAAACAAGATAATTTCGCACGATGCGGGATTTCCTTAAAACGTGATTTTCTGAAAAATTTTGACGAAAGAAAATTCTCCTTTTGGTTCTCTTTAGATGCTACATGTTAAGACGTACACGCCACAACAATTCTTTTCGAGATACAACGTGTAGTTTTGGAGATACAAGCTAATTTTGTACTATGCGTTATTTCTTCTCGTAAAGAGTTTCCAATGCGTACGTATATGTCTTTACGCTGCAAAACTGTATTTCCTTATGAAGTGGTATTCTTACATATCCTTTCGAGAGAAAACTGTCCTGTGCCTTCTCTTTTGAGGCTACACACTTAGACATACACGCAACATGAAAGCTTTTCGACTTACAACGTGTTGTTTAGGAAAAACAAGATAATTTCGCACGATGCGGGATTTCCTTAAAACGTGATTTTCTGAAAAATTTTGACGAAAGAAAATTCTCCTTTTGGTTCTCTTTAGATGCTACATGTTAAGACGTACACGCCACAACAATTCTTTTCGAGATACAACGTGTAGTTTTGGAGATACAAGCTAATTTTGTACTATGCGTTATTTCTTCTCGTAAAGAGTTTCCAATGCGTACGTATATGTCTTTACTCTGCAAAACTGTATTTCCTTATGAAGTGGTATTCTTACATATCCTTTCGAGAGAAAACTGTCCTGTGCCTTCTCTTTTGAGGCTACACACTTAGACATACACGCAACATGAAAGCTTTTCGACTTACAACGTGTTGTTTAGGAAAAACAAGATAATTTCGCACGATGCGGGATTTCCTTAAAACGTGATTTTCTGAAAAATTTTGACGAAAGAAAATTCTCCTTTTGGTTCCCTTTAGATGCTACATGTTAAGACGTACACGCCACAACAATTCTTTTCGAGATACAACGTGTAGTTTTGGAGATACAAGCTAATTTTGTACTATGCGTTATTTCTTCTCGTAAAGAGTTTCCAATGCGTACGTATATGTCTTTACTCTGCAAAACTGTATTTCCTTATGAAGTGGTATTCTTACATATCCTTTCGAGAGAAAACTGTCCTGTGCCTTCTCTTTTGAGGCTACACACTTAGACATACACGCAACATGAAAGCTTTTCGACTTACAACGTGTTGTTTAGGAAAAACAAGATAATTTCGCACGATGCGGGATTTCCTTAAAACGTGATTTTCTGAAAAATTTTGACGAAAGAAAATTCTCCTTTTGGTTCTCTTTAGATGCTACATGTTAAGACGTACACGCCACAACAATTCTTTTCGAGATACAACGTGTAGTTTTGGAGATACAAGCTAATTTTGTACTATGCGTTATTTCTTCTCGTAAAGAGTTTCCAATGCGTACGTATATGTCTTTACTCTGCAAAACTGTATTTCCTTATGAAGTGGTATTCTTACATATCCTTTCGAGAGAAAACTGTCCTGTGCCTTCTCTTTTGAGGCTACACACTTAGACATACACGCAACATGAAAGCTTTTCGACTTACAACGTGTTGTTTAGGAAAAACAAGATAATTTCGCACGATGCGGGATTTCCTTAAAACGTGATTTTCTGAAAAATTTTGACGAAAGAAAATTCTCCTTTTGGTTCTCTTTAGATGCTACATGTTAAGACGTACACGCCACAACAATTCTTTTCGAGATACAACGTGTAGTTTTGGAGATACAAGCTAATTTTGTACTATGCGTTATTTCTTCTCGTAAAGAGTTTCCAATGCGTACGTATATGTCTTTACGCTGCAAAACTGTATTTCCTTATGAAGTGGTATTCTTACATATCCTTTCGAGAGAAAACTGTCCTGTGCCTTCTCTTTTGAGGCTACACACTTAGACATACACGCAACATGAAAGCTTTTCGACTTACAACGTGTTGTTTAGGAAAAACAAGATAATTTCGCACGATGCGGGATTTCCTTAAAACGTGATTTTCTGAAAAATTTTGACGAAAGAAAATTCTCCTTTTGGTTCTCTTTAGATGCTACATGTTAAGACGTACACGCCACAACAATTCTTTTCGAGATACAACGTGTAGTTTTGGAGATACAAGCTAATTTTGTACTATGCGTTATTTCTTCTCGTAAAGAGTTTCCAATGCGTACGTATATGTCTTTACTCTGCAAAACTGTATTTCCTTAAGAAGTGGTATTCTTACATATCCTTTCGAGAGAAAACTGTCCTGTGCCTTCTCTTTTGAGGCTACACACTTAGACATACACGCAACATGAAAGCTTTTCGACTTACAACGTGTTGTTTAGGAAAAACAAGATAATTTCGCACGATGCGGGATTTCCTTAAAACGTGATTTTCTGAAAAATTTTGACGAAGGAAATTTCTCCTTTTGGTTCTCTTTAGATGCTACATGTTAAGACGTACACGCCACAACAATTCTTTTCGAGATACAACGTGTAGTTTTGGAGATACAAGCTAATTTTGTACTATGCGTTATTTCTTCTCGTAAAGAGTTTCCAATGCATACGTATATGTCTTTCCGCTGCAAAACTGTATTTCCTTATGAAGTGGTATTCTTACATATCCTTTCGAGAGAAAACTGTCCTGTGCCTTCTCTTTTGAGGCTACACACTTAGACATACACGCAACATGAAAGCTTTTCGACTTACAACGTGTTGTTTAGGAAAAACAAGATAATATCGCACGATGCGGGATTTCCTTAAAACGTGATTTTCTGAAAAATTTTGACGAAAGAAAATTCTCCTTTTGGTTCTCTTTAGATGCTACATGTTAAGACGTACACGCCACAACAATTCTTTTCGAGATACAACGTGTAGTTTTGGAGATACAAGCTAATTTTGTACTATGCGTTATTTCTTCTCGTAAAGAGTTTCCAATGCGTACGTATATGTCTTTACTCTGCAAAACTGTATTTCCTTATGAAGTGGTATTCTTACATATCCTTTCGAGAGAAAACTGTCCTGTGCCTTCTCTTTTGAGGCTACACACTTAGACATACACGCAACATGAAAGCTTTTCGACTTACAACGTGTTGTTTAGGAAAAACAAGATAATTTCGCACGATGCGGGATTTCCTTAAAACGTGATTTTCTGAAAAATTTTGACGAAAGAAAATTCTCCTTTTGGTTCCCTTTAGATGCTACATGTTAAGACGTACACGCCACAACAATTCTTTTCGAGATACAACGTGTAGTTTTGGAGATACAAGCTAATTTTGTACTATGCGTTATTTCTTCTCGTAAAGAGTTTCCAATGCGTACGTATATGTCTTTACTCTGCAAAACTGTATTTCCTTATGAAGTGGTATTCTTACATATCCTTTCGAGAGAAAACTGTCCTGTGCCTTCTCTTTTGAGGCTACACACTTAGACATACACGCAACATGAAAGCTTTTCGACTTACAACGTGTTGTTTAGGAAAAACAAGATAATTTCGCACGATGCGGGATTTCCTTAAAACGTGATTTTCTGAAAAATTTTGACGAAAGAAAATTCTCCTTTTGGTTCTCTTTAGATGCTACATGTTAAGACGTACACGCCACAACAATTCTTTTCGAGATACAACGTGTAGTTTTGGAGATACAAGCTAATTTTGTACTATGCGTTATTTCTTCTCGTAAAGAGTTTCCAATGCGTACGTATATGTCTTTACTCTGCTAAACTGTATTTCCTTATGAAGTGGTATTCTTACATATCCTTTCGAGAGAAAACTGTCCTGTGCCTTCTCTTTTGAGGCTACACACTTAGACATACACGCAACATGAAAGCTTTTCGACTTACAACGTGTTGTTTAGGAAAAACAAGATAATTTCGCACGATGCGGGATTTCCTTAAAACGTGATTTTCTGAAAAATTTTGACGAAAGAAAATTCTCCTTTTGGTTCTCTTTAGATGCTACATGTTAAGACGTACACGCCACAACAATTCTTTTCGAGATACAACGTGTAGTTTTGGAGATACAAGCTAATTTTGTACTATGCGTTATTTCTTCTCGTAAAGAGTTTCCAATGCGTACGTATATGTCTTTACTCTGCAAAACTGTATTTCCTTATGAAGTGGTATTCTTACATATCCTTTCGAGAGAAAACTGTCCTGTGCCTTCTCTTTTGAGGCTACACACTTAGACATACACGCAACATGAAAGCTTTTCGACTTACAACGTGTTGTTTAGGAAAAACAAGATAATTTCGCACGATGCGGGATTTCCTTAAAACGTGATTTTCTGAAAAATTTTGACGAAAGAAAATTCTCCTTTTCGTTCCCTTTAGATGCTACATGTTAAGACGTACACGCCACAACAATTCTTTTCGAGATACAACGTGTAGTTTTGGAGATACAAGCTAATTTTGTACTATGCATTATTTCTTCTCGTAAAGAGTTTCCAATGCGTACGTATATGTCTTTACTCTGCAAAACTGTATTTCCTTATGAAGTGGTATTCTTACATATCCTTTCGAGAGAAAACTGTCCTGTGCCTTCTCTTTTGAGGCTACACACTTAGACATACACGCAACATGAAAGCTTTTCGACTTACAACGTGTTGTTTAGGAAAAACAAGATAATTTCGCACGATGCGGGATTTCCTTAAAACGTGATTTTCTGAAAAATTTTGACGAAAGTAAATTCTCCTTTTGGTTCCCTTTAGATGCTACATGTTAAGACGTACACGCCACAACAATTCTTTTCGAGATACAACGTGTAGTTTTGGAGATACAAGCTAATTTTGTACTATGCGTTATTTCTTCTCGTAAAGAGTTTCCAATGCGTACGTATATGTCTTTACTCTGCAAAACTGTATTTCCTTATGAAGTGGTATTCTTACATATCCTTTCGAGAGAAAACTGTCCTGTGCCTTCTCTTTTGAGGCTACACACTTAGACATACACGCAACATGAAAGCTTTTCGACTTACAACGTGTTGTTTAGGAAAAACAAGATAATTTCGCACGATGCGGGATTTCCTTAAAACGTGATTTTCTGAAAAATTTTGACGAAAGAAAATTCTCCTTTTGGTTCTCTTTAGATGCTACATCTTAAGACGTACACGCCACAACAATTCTTTTCTAGATACAACGTGTAGTTTTGGAGATACAAGCTAATTTTGTACTATGCGTTATTTCTTCTCGTAAAGAGTTTCCAATGCGTACGTATATGTCTTTACGCTGCAAAACTGTATTTCCTTATGAAGTGGTATTCTTACATATCCTTTCGAGAGAAAACTGTCCTGTGCCTTCTCTTTTGAGGCTACACACTTAGACATACACGCAACATGAAAGCTTTTCGACTTACAACGTGTTGTTTAGGAAAAACAAGATAATTTCGCACGATGCGGGATTTCCTTAAAACGTGATTTTCTGAAAAATTTTGACGAAAGAAAATTCTCCTTTTGGTTCTCTTTAGATGCTACATGTTAAGACGTACACGCCACAACAATTCTTTTCGAGATACAACGTGTAGTTTTGGAGATACAAGCTAATTTTGTACTATGCGTTATTTCTTCTCGTAAAGAGTTTCCAATGCGTACGTATATGTCTTTACTCTGCAAAACTGTATTTCCTTATGAAGTGGTATTCTTACATATCCTTTCGAGAGAAAACTGTCCTGTGCCTTCTCTTTTGAGGCTACACACTTAGACATACACGCAACATGAAAGCTTTTCGACTTACAACGTGTTGTTTAGGAAAAACAAGATAATTTCGCACGATGCGGGATTTCCTTAAAACGTGATTTTCTGAAAAATTTTGACGAAAGGAAATTCTCCTTTTCGTTCCCTTTAGATGCTACATGTTAAGACGTACACGCCACAACAATTCTTTTCGAGATACAACGTGTAGTTTTGGAGATACAAGCTAATTTTGTACTATGCATTATTTCTTCTCGTAAAGAGTTTCCAATGCGTACGTATATGTCTTTACTCTGCAAAACTGTATTTCCTTATGAAGTGGTATTCTTACATATCCTTTCGAGAGAAAACTGTCCTGTGCCTTCTCTTTTGAGGCTACACACTTAGACATACACGCAACATGAAAGCTTTTCGACTTACAACGTGTTGTTTAGGAAAAACAAGATAATTTCGCACGATGCGGGATTTCCTTAAAACGTGATTTTCTGAAAAATTTTGACGAAAGTAAATTCTCCTTTTGGTTCCCTTTAGATGCTACATGTTAAGACGTACACGCCACAACAATTCTTTTCGAGATACAACGTGTAGTTTTGGAGATACAAGCTAATTTTGTACTATGCGTTATTTCTTCTCGTAAAGAGTTTCCAATGCGTACGTATATGTCTTTACTCTGCAAAACTGTATTTCCTTATGAAGTGGTATTCTTACATATCCTTTCGAGAGAAAACTGTCCTGTGCCTTCTCTTTTGAGGCTACACACTTAGACATACACGCAACATGAAAGCTTTTCGACTTACAACGTGTTGTTTAGGAAAAACAAGATAATTTCGCACGATGCGGGATTTCCTTAAAACGTGATTTTCTGAAAAATTTTGACGAAAGAAAATTCTCCTTTTGGTTCTCTTTAGATGCTACATGTTAAGACGTACACGCCACAACAATTCTTTTCGAGATACAACGTGTAGTTTTGGAGATACAAGCTAATTTTGTACTATGCGTTATTTCTTCTCGTAAAGAGTTTGCAATGCGTATGTATATGTCTTTACTCTGCAAAACTGTATTTCCTTATGAAGTGGTATTCTTACATATCCTTTCGAGAGAAAACTGTCCTGTGCCTTCTCTTTTGAGGCTACACACTTAGACATACACGCAACATGAAAGCTTTTCGACTTACAACGTGTTGTTTAGGAAAAACAAGATAATTTCGCACGATGCGGGATTTCCTTAAAACGTGATTTTCTGAAAAATTTTGACGAAAGAAAATTCTCCTTTTGGTTCCCTTTAGATGCTACATGTTAAGACGTACACGCCACAACAATTCTTTTCGAGATACAACGTGTAGTTTTGGAGATACAAGCTAATTTTGTACTATGCGTTATTTCTTCTCGTAAAGAGTTTCCAATGCGTACGTATATGTCTTTACTCTGCAAAACTGTATTTCCTTATGAAGTGGTATTCTTACATATCCTTTCGAGAGAAAACTGTCCTGTGCCTTCTCTTTTGAGGCTACACACTTAGACATACACGCAACATGAAAGCTTTTCGACTTACAACGTGTTGTTTAGGAAAAACAAGATAATTTCGCACGATGCGGGATTTCCTTAAAACGTGATTTTCTGAAAAATTTTGACGAAAGAAAATTCTCCTTTTGGTTCTCTTTAGATGCTACATGTTAAGACGTACACGCCACAACAATTCTTTTCGAGATACAACGTGTAGTTTTGGAAATACAAGCTAATTTTGTACTATGCATTATTTCTTCTCGTAAAGAGTTTCCAATGCGTACGTATATGTCTTTACTCTGCAAAACTGTATTTCCTTATGAAGTGGTATTCTTACATATCCTTTCGAGAGAAAACTGTCCTGTGCCTTCTCTTTTGAGGCTACACACTTAGACATACACGCAACATGAAAGCTTTTCGACTTACAACGTGTTGTTTAGGAAAAACAAGATAATTTCGCATGATGCGGGATTTCCTTAAAACGTGATTTTCTGAAAAATTTTGACGAAAGAAAATTCTCCTTTTGGTTCTCTTTAGATGCTACATGTTAAGACGTACACGCCACAACAATTCTTTTCGAGATACAACGTGTAGTTTTGGAGATACAAGCTAATTTTGTACTATGCGTTATTTCTTCTCGTAAAGAGTTTCCAATGCGTACGTATATGTCTTTACTCTGCAAAACTGCATTTCCTTATGAAGTGGTATTCTTACATATCCTTTCGAGAGAAAACTGTCCTGTGCCTTCTCTTTTGAGGCTACACACTTAGACATACATGCAACATTAAAGCTTTTCGACTTACAACGTGTTGTTTAGGAAAAACAAGATAATTTCGCACGATGCGGGATTTCCATAAAACGTGATTTTCTGAAAAATTTTGACGAAAGAAAATTCTCCTTTTGGTTCCCTTTAGATGCTACATGTTAAGACGTACACGCCACAACAATTCTTTTCGAGATACAACGTGTAGTTTTGGAGATACAAGCTAATTTTGTACTATGCGTTATTTCTTCTCGTAAAGAGTTTCCAATGCGTACGTATATGTCTTTACTCTGCAAAACTGTATTTCCTTATGAAGTGGTATTCTTACATATCCTTTCGAGAGAAAACTGTCCTGTGCATTCTCTTTTGAGGCTACACACTTAGACATACACGCACATGAAAGCTTTTCGACTTACAACGTGTTGTTTAGGAAAAACAAGATAATTTCGCACGA
The DNA here is from genome assembly GCF_947179515.1 of Apodemus sylvaticus. Taxonomy (NCBI): domain Eukaryota; kingdom Metazoa; phylum Chordata; class Mammalia; order Rodentia; family Muridae; genus Apodemus; species Apodemus sylvaticus. The sequence goes on along the minus strand of NW_026263387.1, from coordinate 121,743 downwards.
TGCGGGATTTCCTTAAAACGTGATTTTCTGAAAAATTTTGACGAAAGAAAATTCTCCTTTTGGTTCTCTTTAGATGCTACATGTTAAGACGTACACGCCACAACAATTCTTTTCGAGATACAACGTGTAGTTTTGGAGATACAAGCTAATTTTGTACTATGCGTTATTTCTTCTCGTAAAGAGTTTCCAATGCGTACGTATATGTCTTTACTCTGCAAAACTGTATTTCCTTATGAAGTGGTATTCTTACATATCCTTTCGAGAGAAAACTGTCCTGTGCCTTCTCTTTTGAGGCTACACACTTAGACATACACGCAACATGAAAGCTTTTCGACTTACAACGTGTTGTTTAGGAAAAACAAGATAATTTCGCACGATGCGGGATTTCCTTAAAACGTGATTTTCTGAAAAATTTTGACGAAAGAAAATTCTCCTTTTGGTTCTCTTTAGATGCTACATGTTAAGACGTACACGCCACAACAATTCTTTTCGAGATACAACGTGTACTTTTGGAGATACAAGCTAATTTTGTACTATGCGTTATTTCTTCTCGTAAAGAGTTTCCAATGCGTATGTATATGTCTTTACTCTGCAAAACTGTATTTCCTTATGAAGTGGTATTCTTACATATCCTTTCGAGAGAAAACTGTCCTGTGCCTTCTCTTTTGAGGCTACACACTTAGACATACACGCAACATGAAAGCTTTTCGACTTACAACGTGTTGTTTAGGAAAAACAAGATAATTTCGCACGATGCGGGATTTCCTTAAAACGTGATTTTCTGAAAAATTTTGACGAAAGAAAATTCTCCTTTTGGTTCTCTTTAGATGCTACATGTTAAGACGTACACGCCACAACAATTCTTTTCGAGATAAAACGTGTAGTTTTGGAGATACAAGCTAATTTTGTACTATGCGTTATTTCTTCTTGTAAAGAGTTTCCAATGCGTACGTATATGTCTTTACTCTGCAAAACTGTATTTCCTTATGAAGTGGTATTCTTACATATCCTTTCGAGAGAAAACTGTCCTGTGCCTTCTCTTTTGAGGCTACACACTTAGACATACACGCAACATGAAAGCTTTTCGACTTACAACGTGTTGTTTAGGAAAAACAAGATAATTTCGCACGATGCGGGATTTCCTTAAAACGTGATTTTCTGAAAAATTTTGACGAAAGAAAATTCTCCTTTTGGTTCTCTTTAGATGCTACATGTTAAGACGTACACGCCACAACAATTCTTTTCGAGATACAACGTGTAGTTTTGGAGATACAAGCTAATTTTGTACTATGCGTTATTTCTTCTCGTAAAGAGTTTCCAATGCGTACGTATATGTCTTTACGCTGCAAAACTGTATTTCCTTATGAAGTGGTATTCTTACATATCCTTTCGAGAGAAAACTGTCCTGTGCCTTCTCTTTTGAGGCTACACACTTAGACATACACGCAACATGAAAGCTTTTCGACTTACAACGTGTTGTTTAGGAAAAACAAGATAATTTCGCACGATGCGGGATTTCTTTAAAACGTGATTTTCTGAAAAATTTTGACGAAAGAAAATTCTCCTTTTGGTTCTCTTTAGATGCTACATGTTAAGACGTACACGCCACAACAATTCTTTTCTAGATACAACGTGTAGTTTTGGAGATACAAGCTAATTTTGTACTATGCGTTATTTCTTCTCGTAAAGAGTTTCCAATGCGTACGTATATGTCTTTACTCTGCAAAACTGTATTTCCTTATGAAGTGGTATTCTTACATATCCTTTCGAGAGAAAACTGTCCTGTGCCTTCTCTTTTGAGGCTACACACTTAGACATACACGCAACATGAAAGCTTTTCGACTTACAACGTGTTGTTTAGGAAAAACAAGATAATTTCGCACGATGCGGGATTTCCTTAAAACGTGATTTTCTGAAAAATTTTGACGAAAGAAAATTCTCCTTTTGGTTCTCTTTAGATGCTACATGTTAAGACGTACACGCCACAACAATTCTTTTCGAGATACAACGTGTAGTTTTGGAGATACAAGCTAATTTTGTACTATGCGTTATTTCTTCTCGTAAAGAGTTTCCAATGCGTACGTATATGTCTTTACTCTGCAAAACTGTATTTCCTTATGAAGTGGTATTCTTACATATCCTTTCGAGAGAAAACTGTCCTGTGCCTTCTCTTTTGAGGCTACACACTTAGACATACACGCAACATGAAAGCTTTTCGACTTACAACGTGTTGTTTAGGAAAAACAAGATAATTTCGCACGATGCGGGATTTCCTTAAAACGTGATTTTCTGAAAAATTTTGACGAAAGAAAATTCTCCTTTTGGTTCTCTTTAGATGCTACATGTTAAGACGTACACGCCACAACAATTCTTTTCGAGATACAACGTGTAGTTTTGGAGATACAAGCTAATTTTGTACTATGCGTTATTTCTTCTCGTAAAGAGTTTCCAATGCGTACGTATATGTCTTTACTCTGCAAAACTGTATTTCCTTATAAAGTGGTATTCTTACATATCCTTTCGAGAGAAAACTGTCCTGTGCCTTCTCTTTTGAGGCTACACACTTAGACATACACGCAACATGAAAGCTTTTCGACTTACAACGTGTTGTTTAGGAAAAACAAGATAATTTCGCACGATGCGGGATTTCCTTAAAACGTGATTTTCTGAAAAATTTTGACGAAAGAAAATTCTCCTTTTGGTTCCCTTTAGATGCTACATGTTAAGACGTACACGCCACAACAATTCTTTTCGAGATACAACGTGTAGTTTTGGAGATACAAGCTAATTTTGTACTATGCGTTATTTCTTCTCGTAAAGAGTTTCCAATGCGTACGTATATGTCTTTACGCTGCAAAACTGTATTTCCTTATGAAGTGGTATTCTTACATATCCTTTCGCGAGAAAACTGTCCTGTGCCTTCTCTTTTGAGGCTACACACTTAGACATACACGCAACATGAAAGCTTTTCGACTTACAACGTGTTGTTTAGGAAAAACAAGATAATTTCGCACGATGCGGGATTTCCTTAAAACGTGATTTTCTGAAAAATTTTGACGAAAGAAAATTCTCCTTTTGGTTCTCTTTAGATGCTACATGTTAAGACGTACACGCCACAACAATTCTTTTCGAGATACAACGTGTAGTTTTGGAGATACAAGCTAATTTTGTACTATGCGTTATTTCTTCTCGTAAAGAGTTTCCAATGCATACGTATATGTCTTTACTCTGCAAAACTGTATTTCCTTATTAAGTGGTATTCTTACATATCCTTTCGAGAGAAAACTGTCCTGTGCCTTCTCTTTTGAGGCTACACACTTAGACATACACGCAACATGAAAGCTTTTCGACTTACAACGTGTTGTTTAGGAAAAACAAGATAATTTCGCACGATGCGGGATTTCCTTAAAACGTGATTTTCTGAAAAATTTTGACCAAAGAAAATTCTCCTTTTGGTTCTCTTTAGATGCTACATGTTAAGACGTACACGCCACAACAATTCTTTTCGAGATACAACGTGTAGTTTTGGAGATACAAGCTAATTTTGTCCTATGCGTTATTTCTTCTCGTAAAGAGTTTCCAATGCGTACGTATATGTCTTTACTCTGCAAAACTGTATTTCCTTATGAAGTGGTATTCTTACATATCCTTTCGAGAGAAAACTGTCCTGTGCCTTCTCTTTTGAGGCTACACACTTAGACATACACGCAACATGAAAGCTTTTCGACTTACAACGTGTTGTTTAGGAAAAACAAGATAATTTCGCACGATGCGGGATTTCCTTAAAACGTGATTTTCTGAAAAATTTTGACGAAAGAAAATTCTCCTTTTGGTTCTCTTTAGATGCTACATGTTAAGACGTACACGCCACAACAATTCTTTTCGAGATACAACGTGTAGTTTTGGAGATACAAGCTAATTTTGTACTATGCGTTATTTCTTCTCGTAAAGAGTTTCCAATGCGTACGTATATGTCTTTACTCTGCAAAACTGTATTTCCTTATGAAGTGGTATTCTTACATATCCTTTCGAGAGAAAACTGTCCTGTGCCTTCTCTTTTGAGGCTACACACTTAGACATACACGCAACATGAAAGCTTTTCGACTTACAACGTGTTTTTAGGAAAAACAAGATAATTTCGCACGATGCGGGATTTCCTTAAAACGTGATTTTCTGAAAAATTTTGACGAAAGAAAATTCTCCTTTTGGTTCCCTTTAGATGCTACATGTTAAGACGTACACGCCACAACAATTCTTTTCGAGATACAACGTGTAGTTTTGGAGATACAAGCTAATTTTGTACTATGCGTTATTTCTTCTCGTAAAGAGTTTCCAATGCGTACGTATATGTCTTTACGCTGCAAAACTGTATTTCCTTATGAAGTGGTATTCTTACATATCCTTTCGAGAGAAAACTGTCCTGTGCCTTCTCTTTTGAGGCTACACACTTAGACATACACGCAACATGAAAGCTTTTCGACTTACAACGTGTTGTTTAGGAAAAACAAGATAATTTCGCACGATGCGGGATTTCCTTAAAACGTGATTTTCTGAAAAATTTTGACGAAAGAAAATTCTCCTTTTGGTTCTCTTTAGATGCTACATGTTAAGACGTACACGCCACAACAATTCTTTTCGAGATACAACGTGTAGTTTTGGAGATACAAGCTAATTTTGTACTATGCGTTATTTCTTCTCGTAAAGAGTTTCCAATGCGTACGTATATGTCTTTACTCTGCAAAACTGTATTTCCTTATGAAGTGGTATTCTTACATATCCTTTCGAGAGAAAACTGTCCTGTGCCTTCTCTTTTGAGGCTACACACTTAGACATACACGCAACATGAAAGCTTTTCGACTTACAACGTGTTGTTTAGGAAAAACAAGATAATTTCGCACGATGCGGGATTTCCTTAAAACGTGATTTTCTGAAAAATTTTGACGAAAGAAAATTCTCCTTTTGGTTCTCTTTAGATGCTACATGTTAAGACGTACACGCCGCAACAATTATTTTCGAGATACAACGTGTAGTTTTGGAGATACAAGCTAATTTTGTACTATGCGTTATTTCTTCTCGTAAAGAGTTTCCAATGCGTACGTATATGTCTTTACTCTGCAAAACTGTATTTCCTTATGAAGTGGTATTCTTACATATCCTTTCGAGAGAAAACTGTCCTGTGCCTTCTCTTTTGAGGCTACACACTTAGACATACACGCAACATGAAAGCTTTTCGACTTACAACGTGTTGTTTAGGAAAAACAAGATAATTTCGCACGATGCGGGATTTCCTTAAAACGTGATTTTCTGAAAAATTTTGACGAAAGAAAATTCTCCTTTTGGTTCCCTTTAGATGCTACATGTTAAGACGTACACGCCACAACAATTCTTTTCGAGATACAACGTGTAGTTTTGGAGATACAAGCTAATTTTGTACTATGCGTTATTTCTTCTCGTAAAGAGTTTCCAATGCGAAAGTATATGTCTTTACTCTGCAAAACTGTATTTCCTTATAAAGTGGTATTCTTACATATCCTTTCAAGAGAAAACTGTCCTGTGCCTTCTCTTTTGAGGCTACACACTTAGACATACACGCAACATGAAAGCTTTTCGACTTACAACGTGTTGTTTAGGAAAAACAAGATAATTTCGCACGATGCGGGATTTCCTTAAAACGTGATTTTCGGAAAAATTTTGACGAAAGAAAATTCTCCTTTTGGTTCCCTTTAGATGCTACATGTTAAGACGTACACGCCACAACAATTCTTTTCGAGATACAACGTGTAGTTTTGGAGATACAAGCTAATTTTGTACTATGCGTTATTTCTTCTCGTAAAGAGTTTCCAATGCGTACGTATATGTCTTTACTCTGCAAAACTGTATTTCCTTATGAAGTGGTATTCTTACATATCCTTTCGAGAGAAAACTGTCCTGTGCCTTCTCTTTTGAGGCTACACACTTAGACATACAAGCAACATGAAAGCTTTTCGACTTACAACGTGTTGTTTAGGAAAAACAAGATAATTTCGCACGAGGCGGGATTTCCTTAAAACGTGATTTTCTGAAAAATTTTGACGAAAGAAAATTCTCCTTTTGGTTCCCTTTAGATGCTACATGTTAAGACGTACACGCCACAACAATTCTTTTCGAGATACAACGTGTAGTTTTGGAGATACAAGCTAATTTTGTACTATGCGTTATTTCTTCTCTTAAAGAGTTTCCAATGCGTACGTATATGTCTTTACGCTGCAAAACTGTATTTCCTTATGAAGTGGTATTCTTACATATCCTTTCGAGAGAAAACTGTCCTGTGCCTTCTCTTTTGAGGCTACACACTTAGACATACACGCAACATGAAAGCTTTTCGACTTACAACGTGTTGTTTAGGAAAAACAAGATAATTTCGCACGATGCGGGATTTCCTTAAAACGTGATTTTCTGAAAAATTTTGACGAAAGAAAATTCTCCTTTTCGTTCCCTTTAGATGCTACATGTTAAGACGTACACGCCACAACAATTCTTTTCGAGATACAACGTGTAGTTTTGGAGATACAAGCTAATTTTGTACTATGTATTATTTCTTCTCGTAAAGAGTTTCCAATGCGTACGTATATGTCTTTACTCTGCAAAACTGTATTTCCTTATGAAGTGGTATTCTTACATATCCTTTCGAGAGAAAACTGTCCTGTGCCTTCTCTTTTGAGGCTACACACTTAGACATACACGCAACATGAAAGCTTTTCGACTTACAACGTGTTGTTTAGGAAAAACAAGATAATTTCGCACGATGCGGGATTTCCTTAAAACGTGATTTTCTGAAAAATTTTGACGAAAGTAAATTCTCCTTTTGGTTCCCTTTAGATGCTACATGTTAAGACGTACACGCCACAACAATTCTTTTCGAGATACAACGTGTAGTTTTGGAGATACAAGCTAATTTTGTACTATGCGTTATTTCTTCTCGTAAAGAGTTTCCAATGCGTACGTATATGTCTTTACTCTGCAAAACTGTATTTCCTTATGAAGTGGTATTCTTACATATCCTTTCGAGAGAAAACTGTCCTGTGCCTTCTCTTTTGAGGCTACACACTTAGACATACACGCAACATGAAAGCTTTTCGACTTACAACGTGTTGTTTAGGAAAAACAAGATAATTTCGCACGATGCGGGATTTCCTTAAAACGTGATTTTCTGAAAAATTTTGACGAAAGAAAATTCTCCTTTTGGTTCTCTTTAGATGCTACATGTTAAGACGTACACGCCACAACAATTCTTTTCGAGATACAACGTGTAGTTTTGGAGATACAAGCTAATTTTGTACTATGCGTTATTTCTTCTCGTAAAGAGTTTGCAATGCGTATGTATATGTCTTTACTCTGCAAAACTGTATTTCCTTATGAAGTGGTATTCTTACATATCCTTTCGAGAGAAAACTGTCCTGTGCCTTCTCTTTTGAGGCTACACACTTAGACATACACGCAACATGAAAGCTTTTCGACTTACAACGTGTTGTTTAGGAAAAACAAGATAATTTCGCACGATGCGGGATTTCCTTAAAACGTGATTTTCTGAAAAATTTTGACGAAAGAAAATTCTCCTTTTTGTTCCCTTTAGATGCTACATGTTAAGACGTACACGCCACAACAATTCTTTTCGAGATACAACGTGTAGTTTTGGAGATACAAGCTAATTTTGTACTATGCGTTATTTCTTCTCGTAAAGAGTTTCCAATGCGTACGTATATGTCTTTACTCTGCAAAACTGTATTTCCTTATGAAGTGGTATTCTTACATATCCTTTCGAGAGAAAACTGTCCTGTGCCTTCTCTTTTGAGGCTACACACTTAGACATACACGCAACATGAAAGCTTTTCGACTTACAACGTGTTGTTTAGGAAAAACAAGATAATTTCGCCCGATGCGGGATTTCCTTAAAACGTGATTTTCTGAAAAATTTTGACGAAAGAAAATTCTCCTTTTGGTTCCCTTTAGATGCTACATGTTAAGACGTACACGCCACAACAATTCTTTTCGAGATACAACGTGTAGTTTTGGAGATACAAGCTAATTTTGTACTATGCGTTATTTCTTCTCGTAAAGAGTTTCCAATGCGTACGTATATGTCTTTACTCTGCAAAACTGTATTTCCTTATGAAGTGGTATTCTTACATATCCTTTCGAGAGAAAACTGTCCTGTGCCTTCTCTTTTGAGGCTACACACTTAGACATACACGCAACATGAAAGCTTTTCGACTTACAACGTGTTGTTTAGGAAAAACAAGATAATTTCGCACGATGCGGGATTTCCTTAAAACGTGATTTTCTGAAAAATTTTGACGAAAGAAAATTCTCCTTTTGGTTCTCTTTAGATGCTACATGTTAAGACGTACACGCCACAACAATTCTTTTCGAGATACAACGTGTAGTTTTGGAAATACAAGCTAATTTTGTACTATGCATTATTTCTTCTCGTAAAGAGTTTCCAATGCGTACGTATATGTCTTTACTCTGCAAAACTGTATTTCCTTATGAAGTGGTATTCTTACATATCCTTTCGAGAGAAAGCTGTCCTGTGCCTTCTCTTTTGAGGCTACACACTTAGACATACACGCAACATGAAAGCTTTTCGACTTACAACGTGTTGTTTAGGAAAAACAAGATAATTTCGCATGATGCGGGATTTCCTTAAAACGTGATTTTCTGAAAAATTTTGACGAAAGAAAATTCTCCTTTTGGTTCTCTTTAGATGCTACATGTTAAGACGTACACGCCACAACAATTCTTTTCGAGATACAACGTGTAGTTTTGGAGATACAAGCTAATTTTGTACTATGCGTTATTTCTTCTCGTAAAGAGTTTCCAATGCGTACGTATATGTCTTTACTCTGCAAAACTGCATTTCCTTATGAAGTGGTATTCTTACATATCCTTTCGAGAGAAAACTGTCCTGTGCCTTCTCTTTTGAGGCTACACACTTAGACATACATGCAACATTAAAGCTTTTCGACTTACAACGTGTTGTTTAGGAAAAACAAGATAATTTCGCACGATGCGGGATTTCCATAAAACGTGATTTTCTGAAAAATTTTGACGAAAGAAAATTCTCCTTTTGGTTCCCTTTAGATGCTACATGTTAAGACGTACACGCCACAACAATTCTTTTCGAGATACAACGTGTAGTTTTGGAGATACAAGCTAATTTTGTACTATGCGTTATTTCTTCTCGTAAAGAGTTTCCAATGCGTACGTATATGTCTTTACTCTGCAAAACTGTATTTCCTTATGAAGTGGTATTCTTACATATCCTTTCGAGAGAAAACTGTCCTGTGCCTTCTCTTTTGAGGCTACACACTTAGACATACACGCACATGAAAGCTTTTCGACTTACAACGTGTTGTTTAGGAAAAACAAGATAATTTCGCACGATGCGGGATTTCCTTAAAACGTGATTTTCTGAAAAATTTTGACGAAAGAAAATTCTCCTTTTGGTTCTCTTTAGATGCTACATGTTAAGACGTACACGCCACAACAATTCTTTTCGAGATACAACGTGTAGTTTTGGAGATACAAGCTAATTTTGTACTATGCGTTATTTCTTCTCATAAAGAGTTTCCAATGCGTACGTATATGTCTTTACTCTGCAAAACTGTATTTCCTTATGAAGTGGTATTCTTACATATCCTTTCGAGAGAAAACTGTCCTGTGCCTTCTCTTTTGAGGCTACACACTTAGACATACACGCAACATGAAAGCTTTTCGACTTACAACGTGTTGTTTAGGAAAAACAAGATAATTTCGCACGATGCGGGATTTCCTTAAAACGTGATTTTCTGAAAAATTTTGACGAAAGAAAATTCTCCTTTTGGTTCTCTTTAGATGCTACATGTTAAGACGTACACGCCACAACAATTCTTTTCGAGATACAACGTGTACTTTTGGAGATACAAGCTAATTTTGTACTATGCGTTATTTCTTCTCGTAAAGAGTTTCCAATGCGTATGTATATGTCTTTACTCTGCAAAACTGTATTTCCTTATGAAGTGGTATTCTTACATATCCTTTCGAGAGAAAACTGTCCTGTGCCTTCTCTTTTGAGGCTACACACTTAGACATACACGCAACATGAAAGCTTTTCGACTTACAACGTGTTGTTTAGGAAAAACAAGATAATTTCGCACGATGCGGGATTTCCTTAAAACGTGATTTTCTGAAAAATTTTGACGAAAGAAAATTCTCCTTTTGGTTCTCTTTAGATGCTACATGTTAAGACGTACACGCCACAACAATTCTTTTCGAGATACAACGTGTAGTTTTGGAGATACAAGCTAATTTTGTACTATGCGTTATTTCTTCTCGTAAAGAGTTTCCAATGCGTACGTATATGTCTTTACTCTGCAAAACTGTATTTCCTTATAAAGTGGTATTCTTACATATCCTTTCAAGAGAAAACTGTCCTGTGCCTTCTCTTTTGAGGCTACACACTTAGACATACACGCAACATGAAAGCTTTTCGACTTACAACGTGTTGTTTAGGAAAAACAAGATAATTTCGCACGATGCGGGATTTCCTTAAAACGTGATTTTCGGAAAAATTTTGACGAAAGAAAATTCTCCTTTTGGTTCCCTTTAGATGCTACATGTTAAGACGTACACGCCACAACAATTCTTTTCGAGATACAACGTGTAGTTTTGGAGATACAAGCTAATTTTGTACTATGCGTTATTTCTTCTCGTAAAGAGTTTCCAATGCGTACGTATATGTCTTTACTCTGCAAAACTGTATTTCCTTATGAAGTGGTATTCTTACATATCCTTTCGAGAGAAAACTGTCCTGTGCCTTCTCTTTTGAGGCTACACACTTAGACATACAAGCAACATGAAAGCTTTTCGACTTACAACGTGTTGTTTAGGAAAAACAAGATAATTTCGCACGAGGCGGGATTTCCTTAAAACGTGATTTTCTGAAAAATTTTGACGAAAGAAAATTCTCCTTTTGGTTCCCTTTAGATGCTACATGTTAAGACGTACACGCCACAACAATTCTGTTCGAGAGACAACGTGTAGTTTTGGAGATACAAGCTAATTTTGTACTATGCGTTATTTCTTCTCTTAAAGAGTTTCCAATGCGTACGTATATGTCTTTACGCTGCAAAACTGTATTTCCTTATGAAGTGGTATTCTTACATATCCTTTCGAGAGAAAACTGTCCTGTGCCTTCTCTTTTGAGGCTACACACTTAGACATACACGCAACATGAAAGCTTTTCGACTTACAACGTGTTGTTTAGGAAAAACAAGATAATTTCGCACGATGCGGGATTTCCTTAAAACGTGATTTTCTGAAAAATTTTGACGAAAGAAAATTCTCCTTTTCGTTCCCTTTAGATGCTACATGTTAAGACGTACACGCCACAACAATTCTTTTCGAGATACAACGTGTAGTTTTGGAGATACAAGCTAATTTTGTACTATGTATTATTTCTTCTCGTAAAGAGTTTCCAATGCGTACGTATATGTCTTTACTCTGCAAAACTGTATTTCCTTATGAAGTGGTATTCTTACATATCCTTTCGAGAGAAAACTGTCCTGTGCCTTCTCTTTTGAGGCTACACACTTAGACATACACGCAACATGAAAGCTTTTCGACTTACAACGTGTTGTTTAGGAAAAACAAGATAATTTCGCCCGATGCGGGATTTCCTTAAAACGTGATTTTCTGAAAAATTTTGACGAAAGAAAATTCTCCTTTTGGTTCCCTTTAGATGCTACATGTTAAGACGTACACGCCACAACAATTCTTTTCGAGATACAACGTGTAGTTTTGGAGATACAAGCTAATTTTGTACTATGCGTTATTTCTTCTCGTAAAGAGTTTCCAATGCGTACGTATATGTCTTTACTCTGCAAAACTGTATTTCCTTATGAAGTGGTATTCTTACATATCCTTTCGAGAGAAAACTGTCCTGTGCCTTCTCTTTTGAGGCTACACACTTAGACATACACGCAACATGAAAGCTTTTCGACTTACAACGTGTTGTTTAGGAAAAACAAGATAATTTCGCACGATGCGGGATTTCCTTAAAACGTGATTTTCTGAAAAATTTTGACGAAAGAAAATTCTCCTTTTGGTTCTCTTTAGATGCTACATGTTAAGACGTACACGCCACAACAATTCTTTTCGAGATACAACGTGTAGTTTTGGAAATACAAGCTAATTTTGTACTATGCATTATTTCTTCTCGTAAAGAGTTTCCAATGCGTACGTATATGTCTTTACTCTGCAAAACTGTATTTCCTTATGAAGTGGTATTCTTACATATCCTTTCGAGAGAAAGCTGTCCTGTGCCTTCTCTTTTGAGGCTACACACTTAGACATACACGCAACATGAAAGCTTTTCGACTTACAACGTGTTGTTTAGGAAAAACAAGATAATTTCGCATGATGCGGGATTTCCTTAAAACGTGATTTTCTGAAAAATTTTGACGAAAGAAAATTCTCCTTTTGGTTCTCTTTAGATGCTACATGTTAAGACGTACACGCCACAACAATTCTTTTCGAGATACAACGTGTAGTTTTGGAGATACAAGCTAATTTTGTACTATGCGTTATTTCTTCTCGTAAAGAGTTTCCAATGCGTACGTATATGTCTTTACTCTGCAAAACTGCATTTCCTTATGAAGTGGTATTCTTACATATCCTTTCGAGAGAAAACTGTCCTGTGCCTTCTCTTTTGAGGCTACACACTTAGACATACATGCAACATTAAAGCTTTTCGACTTACAACGTGTTGTTTAGGAAAAACAAGATAATTTCGCACGATGCGGGATTTCCATAAAACGTGATTTTCTGAAAAATTTTGACGAAAGAAAATTCTCCTTTTGGTTCCCTTTAGATGCTACATGTTAAGACGTACACGCCACAACAATTCTTTTCGAGATACAACGTGTAGTTTTGGAGATACAAGCTAATTTTGTACTATGCGTTATTTCTTCTCGTAAAGAGTTTCCAATGCGTACGTATATGTCTTTACTCTGCAAAACTGTATTTCCTTATGAAGTGGTATTCTTACATATCCTTTCGAGAGAAAACTGTCCTGTGCCTTCTCTTTTGAGGCTACACACTTAGACATACACGCACATGAAAGCTTTTCGACTTACAACGTGTTGTTTAGGAAAAACAAGATAATTTCGCACGATGCGGGATTTCCTTAAAACGTGATTTTCTGAAAAATTTTGACGAAAGAAAATTCTCCTTTTGGTTCTCTTTAGATGCTACATGTTAAGACGTACACGCCACAACAATTCTTTTCGAGATACAACGTGTAGTTTTGGAGATACAAGCTAATTTTGTACTATGCGTTATTTCTTCTCATAAAGAGTTTCCAATGCGTACGTATATGTCTTTACTCTGCAAAACTGTATTTCCTTATGAAGTGGTATTCTTACATATCCTTTCGAGAGAAAACTGTCCTGTGCCTTCTCTTTTGAGGCTACACACTTAGACATACACGCAACATGAAAGCTTTTCGACTTACAACGTGTTGTTTAGGAAAAACAAGATAATTTCGCACGATGCGGGATTTCCTTAAAACGTGATTTTCTGAAAAATTTTGACGAAAGAAAATTCTCCTTTTGGTTCTCTTTAGATGCTACATGTTAAGACGTACACGCCACAACAATTCTTTTCGAGATACAACGTGTACTTTTGGAGATACAAGCTAATTTTGTACTATGCGTTATTTCTTCTCGTAAAGAGTTTCCAATGCGTATGTATATGTCTTTACTCTGCAAAACTGTATTTCCTTATGAAGTGGTATTCTTACATATCCTTTCGAGAGAAAACTGTCCTGTGCCTTCTCTTTTGAGGCTACACACTTAGACATACACGCAACATGAAAGCTTTTCGAATTACAACGTGTTGTTTAGGAAAAACAAGATAATTTCGCACGATGCGGGATTTCCTTAAAACGTGATTTTCTGAAAAATTTTGACGAAAGAAAATTCTCCTTTTGGTTCTCTTTAGATGCTACATGTTAAGACGTACACGCCACAACAATTCTTTTCGAGATACAACGTGTAGTTTTGGAGATACAAGCTAATTTTGTACTATGCGTTATTTCTTCTCGTAAAGAGTTTCCAATGCGTACGTATATGTCTTTACTCTGCAAAACTGTATTTCCTTATAAAGTGGTATTCTTACATATCCTTTCAAGAGAAAACTGTCCTGTGCCTTCTCTTTTGAGGCTACACACTTAGACATACACGCAACATGAAAGCTTTTCGACTTACAACGTGTTGTTTAGGAAAAACAAGATAATTTCGCACGATGCGGGATTTCCTTAAAACGTGATTTTCGGAAAAATTTTGACGAAAGAAAATTCTCCTTTTGGTTCCCTTTAGATGCTACATGTTAAGACGTACACGCCACAACAATTCTTTTCGAGATACAACGTGTAGTTTTGGAGATACAAGCTAATTTTGTACTATGCGTTATTTCTTCTCGTAAAGAGTTTCCAATGCGTACGTATATGTCTTTACTCTGCAAAACTGTATTTCCTTATGAAGTGGTATTCTTACATATCCTTTCGAGAGAAAACTGTCCTGTGCCTTCTCTTTTGAGGCTACACACTTAGACATACAAGCAACATGAAAGCTTTTCGACTTACAACGTGTTGTTTAGGAAAAACAAGATAATTTCGCACGAGGCGGGATTTCCTTAAAACGTGATTTTCTGAAAAATTTTGACGAAAGAAAATTCTCCTTTTGGTTCCCTTTAGATGCTACATGTTAAGACGTACACGCCACAACAATTCTTTTCGAGATACAACGTGTAGTTTTGGAGATACAAGCTAATTTTGTACTATGCGTTATTTCTTCTCTTAAAGAGTTTCCAATGCGTACGTATATGTCTTTACGCTGCAAAACTGTATTTCCTTATGAAGTGGTATTCTTACATATCCTTTCGAGAGAAAACTGTCCTGTGCCTTCTCTTTTGAGGCTACACACTTAGACATACACGCAACATGAAAGCTTTTCGACTTACAACGTGTTGTTTAGGAAAAACAAGATAATTTCGCACGATGCGGGATTTCCTTAAAACGTGATTTTCTGAAAAATTTTGACGAAAGAAAATTCTCCTTTTCGTTCCCTTTAGATGCTACATGTTAAGACGTACACGCCACAACAATTCTTTTCGAGATACAACGTGTAGTTTTGGAGATACAAGCTAATTTTGTACTATGTATTATTTCTTCTCGTAAAGAGTTTCCAATGCGTACGTATATGTCTTTACTCTGCAAAACTGTATTTCCTTATGAAGTGGTATTCTTACATATCCTTTCGAGAGAAAACTGTCCTGTGCCTTCTCTTTTGAGGCTACACACTTAGACATACACGCAACATGAAAGCTTTTCGACTTACAACGTGTTGTTTGGGAAAAACAAGATAATTTCGCACGATGCGGGATTTCCTTAAAACGTGATTTTCTGAAAAATTTTGACGAAAGTAAATTCTCCTTTTGGTTCCCTTTAGATGCTACATGTTAAGACGTACACGCCACAACAATTATTTTCGAGATACAACGTGTAGTTTTGGAGATACAAGCTAATTTTGTACTATGCGTTATTTCTTCTCGTAAAGAGTTTCCAATGCGTACGTATATGTCTTTACTCTGCAAAACTGTATTTCCTTATGAAGTGGTATTCTTACATATCCTTTCGAGAGAAAACTGTCCTGTGCCTTCTCTTTTGAGGCTACACACTTAGACATACACGCAACATGAAAGCTTTTCGACTTACAACGTGTTGTTTAGGAAAAACAAGATAATTTCGCACGATGCGGGATTTCCTTAAAACGTGATTTTCTGAAAAATTTTGACGAAAGAAAATTCTCCTTTTGGTTCTCTTTAGATGCTACATGTTAAGACGTACACGCCACAACAATTCTTTTCGAGATACAACGTGTAGTTTTGGAGATACAAGCTAATTTTGTACTATGCGTTATTTCTTCTCGTAAAGAGTTTGCAATGCGTATGTATATGTCTTTACTCTGCAAAACTGTATTTCCTTATGAAGTGGTATTCTTACATATCCTTTCGAGAGAAAACTGTCCTGTGCCTTCTCTTTTGAGGCTACACACTTAGACATACACGCAACATGAAAGCTTTTCGACTTACAACGTGTTGTTTAGGAAAAACAAGATAATTTCGCACGATGCGGGATTTCCTTAAAACGTGATTTTCTGAAAAATTTTGACGAAAGAAAATTCTCCTTTTTGTTCCCTTTAGATGCTACATGTTAAGACGTACACGCCACAACAATTCTTTTCGAGATACAACGTGTAGTTTTGGAGATACAAGCTAATTTTGTACTATGCGTTATTTCTTCTCGTAAAGAGTTTCCAATGCGTACGTATATGTCTTTACTCTGCAAAACTGTATTTCCTTATGAAGTGGTATTCTTACATATCCTTTCGAGAGAAAACTGTCCTGTGCCTTCTCTTTTGAGGCTACACACTTAGACATACACGCAACATGAAAGCTTTTCGACTTACAACGTGTTGTTTAGGAAAAACAAGATAATTTCGCCCGATGCGGGATTTCCTTAAAACGTGATTTTCTGAAAAATTTTGACGAAAGAAAATTCTCCTTTTGGTTCCCTTTAGATGCTACATGTTAAGACGTACACGCCACAACAATTCTTTTCGAGATACAACGTGTAGTTTTGGAGATACAAGCTAATTTTGTACTATGCGTTATTTCTTCTCGTAAAGAGTTTCCAATGCGTACGTATATGTCTTTACTCTGCAAAACTGTATTTCCTTATGAAGTGGTATTCTTACATATCCTTTCGAGAGAAAACTGTCCTGTGCCTTCTCTTTTGAGGCTACACACTTAGACATACACGCAACATGAAAGCTTTTCGACTTACAACGTGTTGTTTAGGAAAAACAAGATAATTTCGCACGATGCGGGATTTCCTTAAAACGTGATTTTCTGAAAAATTTTGACGAAAGAAAATTCTCCTTTTGGTTCTCTTTAGATGCTACATGTTAAGACGTACACGCCACAACAATTCTTTTCGAGATACAACGTGTAGTTTTGGAAATACAAGCTAATTTTGTACTATGCATTATTTCTTCTCGTAAAGAGTTTCCAATGCGTACGTATATGTCTTTACTCTGCAAAACTGTATTTCCTTATGAAGTGGTATTCTTACATATCCTTTCGAGAGAAAGCTGTCCTGTGCCTTCTCTTTTGAGGCTACACACTTAGACATACACGCAACATGAAAGCTTTTCGACTTACAACGTGTTGTTTAGGAAAAACAAGATAATTTCGCATGATGCGGGATTTCCTTAAAACGTGATTTTCTGAAAAATTTTGACGAAAGAAAATTCTCCTTTTGGTTCTCTTTAGATGCTACATGTTAAGACGTACACGCCACAACAATTCTTTTCGAGATACAACGTGTAGTTTTGGAGATACAAGCTAATTTTGTACTATGCGTTATTTCTTCTCGTAAAGAGTTTCCAATGCGTACGTATATGTCTTTACTCTGCAAAACTGCATTTCCTTATGAAGTGGTATTCTTACATATCCTTTCGAGAGAAAACTGTCCTGTGCCTTCTCTTTTGAGGCTACACACTTAGACATACATGCAACATTAAAGCTTTTCGACTTACAACGTGTTGTTTAGGAAAAACAAGATAATTTCGCACGATGCGGGATTTCCATAAAACGTGATTTTCTGAAAAATTTTGACGAAAGAAAATTCTCCTTTTGGTTCCCTTTAGATGCTACATGTTAAGACGTACACGCCACAACAATTCTTTTCGAGATACAACGTGTAGTTTTGGAGATACAAGCTAATTTTGTACTATGCGTTATTTCTTCTCGTAAAGAGTTTCCAATGCGTACGTATATGTCTTTACTCTGCAAAACTGTATTTCCTTATGAAGTGGTATTCTTACATATCCTTTCGAGAGAAAACTGTCCTGTGCCTTCTCTTTTGAGGCTACACACTTAGACATACACGCACATGAAAGCTTTTCGACTTACAACGTGTTGTTTAGGAAAAACAAGATAATTTCGCACGATGCGGGATTTCCTTAAAACGTGATTTTCTGAAAAATTTTGACGAAAGAAAATTCTCCTTTTGGTTCTCTTTAGATGCTACATGTTAAGACGTACACGCCACAACAATTCTTTTCGAGATACAACGTGTAGTTTTGGAGATACAAGCTAATTTTGTACTATGCGTTATTTCTTCTCATAAAGAGTTTCCAATGCGTACGTATATGTCTTTACTCTGCAAAACTGTATTTCCTTATGAAGTGGTATTCTTACATATCCTTTCGAGAGAAAACTGTCCTGTGCCTTCTCTTTTGAGGCTACACACTTAGACATACACGCAACATGAAAGCTTTTCGACTTACAACGTGTTGTTTAGGAAAAACAAGATAATTTCGCACGATGCGGGATTTCCTTAAAACGTGATTTTCTGAAAAATTTTGACGAAAGAAAATTCTCCTTTTGGTTCTCTTTAGATGCTACATGTTAAGACGTACACGCCACAACAATTCTTTTCGAGATACAACGTGTACTTTTGGAGATACAAGCTAATTTTGTACTATGCGTTATTTCTTCTCGTAAAGAGTTTCCAATGCGTATGTATATGTCTTTACTCTGCAAAACTGTATTTCCTTATGAAGTGGTATTCTTACATATCCTTTCGAGAGAAAACTGTCCTGTGCCTTCTCTTTTGAGGCTACACACTTAGACATACACGCAACATGAAAGCTTTTCGACTTACAACGTGTTGTTTAGGAAAAACAAGATAATTTCGCACGATGCGGGATTTCCTTAAAACGTGATTTTCTGAAAAATTTTGACGAAAGAAAATTCTCCTTTTGGTTCTCTTTAGATGCTACATGTTAAGACGTACACGCCACAACAATTCTTTTCGAGATACAACGTGTAGTTTTGGAGATACAAGCTAATTTTGTACTATGCGTTATTTCTTCTTGTAAAGAGTTTCCAATGCGTACGTATATGTCTTTACTCTGCAAAACTGTATTTCCTTATGAAGTGGTATTCTTACATATCCTTTCGAGAGAAAACTGTCCTGTGCCTTCTCTTTTGAGGCTACACACTTAGACATACACGCAACATGAAAGCTTTTCGACTTACAACGTGTTGTTTAGGAAAAACAAGATAATTTCGCACGATGCGGGATTTCCTTAAAACGTGATTTTCTGAAAAATTTTGACGAAAGAAAATTCTCCTTTTGGTTCTCTTTAGATGCTACATGTTAAGACGTACACGCCACAACAATTCTTTTCGAGATACAACGTGTAGTTTTGGAGATACAAGCTAATTTTGTACTATGCGTTATTTCTTCTCATAAAGAGTTTCCAATGCGTACGTATATGTCTTTACTCTGCAAAACTGTATTTCCTTATGAAGTGGTATTCTTACATATCCTTTCGAGAGAAAACTGTCCTGTGCCTTCTCTTTTGAGGCTACACACTTAGACATACACGCAACATGAAAGCTTTTCGACTTACAACGTGTTGTTTAGGAAAAACAAGATAATTTCGCACGATGCGGGATTTCCTTAAAACGTGATTTTCTGAAAAATTTTGACGAAAGAAAATTCTCCTTTTGGTTCTCTTTAGATGCTACATGTTAAGACGTACACGCCACAACAATTCTTTTCGAGATACAACGTGTAGTTTTGGAGATACAAGCTAATTTTGTACTATGCGTTATTTCTTCTCGTAAAGAGTTTCCAATGCGTACGTATATGTCTTTACTCTGCAAAACTGCATTTCCTTATGAAGTGGTATTCTTACATATCCTTTCGAGAGAAAACTGTCCTGTGCCTTCTCTTTTGAGGCTACACACTTAGACATACATGCAACATTAAAGCTTTTCGACTTACAACGTGTTGTTTAGGAAAAACAAGATAATTTCGCACGATGCGGGATTTCCATAAAACGTGATTTTCTGAAAAATTTTGACGAAAGAAAATTCTCCTTTTGGTTCCCTTTAGATGCTACATGTTAAGACGTACACGCCACAACAATTCTTTTCGAGATACAACGTGTAGTTTTGGAGATACAAGCTAATTTTGTACTATGCGTTATTTCTTCTCGTAAAGAGTTTCCAATGCGTACGTATATGTCTTTACTCTGCAAAACTGTATTTCCTTATGAAGTGGTATTCTTACATATCCTTTCGAGAGAAAACTGTCCTGTGCCTTCTCTTTTGAGGCTACACACTTAGACATACACGCACATGAAAGCTTTTCGACTTACAACGTGTTGTTTAGGAAAAACAAGATAATTTCGCACGATGCGGGATTTCCTTAAAACGTGATTTTCTGAAAAATTTTGACGAAAGAAAATTCTCCTTTTGGTTCTCTTTAGATGCTACATGTTAAGACGTACACGCCACAACAATTCTTTTCGAGATACAACGTGTAGTTTTGGAGATACAAGCTAATTTTGTACTATGCGTTATTTCTTCTCATAAAGAGTTTCCAATGCGTACGTATATGTCTTTACTCTGCAAAACTGTATTTCCTTATGAAGTGGTATTCTTACATATCCTTTCGAGAGAAAACTGTCCTGTGCCTTCTCTTTTGAGGCTACACACTTAGACATACACGCAACATGAAAGCTTTTCGACTTACAACGTGTTGTTTAGGAAAAACAAGATAATTTCGCACGATGCGGGATTTCCTTAAAACGTGATTTTCTGAAAAATTTTGACGAAAGAAAATTCTCCTTTTGGTTCTCTTTAGATGCTACATGTTAAGACGTACACGCCACAACAATTCTTTTCGAGATACAACGTGTAGTTTTGGAGATACAAGCTAATTTTGTACTATGCATTATTTCTTCTCGTAAAGAGTTTCCAATGCGTACGTATATGTCTTTACTCTGCAAAACTGTATTTCCTTATGAAGTGGTATTCTTACATATCCTTTCGAGAGAAAACTGTCCTGTGCCTTCTCTTTTGAGGCTACACACTTAGACATACACGCAACATGAAAGCTTTTCGACTTACAACGTGTTGTTTAGGAAAAAACAAGATAATTTCGCACGATGCGGGATTTCCTTAAAACGTGATTTTCTGAAAAATTTTGACGAAAGTAAATTCTCCTTTTGGTTCCCTTTAGATGCTACATGTTAAGACGTACACGCCACAACAATTCTTTTCGAGATACAACGTGTAGTTTTGGAGATACAAGCTAATTTTGTACTATGCGTTATTTCTTCTCGTAAAGAGTTTCCAATGCGTACGTATATGTCTTTACTCTGCAAAACTGTATTTCCTTATGAAGTGGTATTCTTACATATCCTTTCGAGAGAAAACTGTCCTGTGCCTTCTCTTTTGAGGCTACACACTTAGACATACACGCAACATGAAAGCTTTTCGACTTACAACGTGTTGTTTAGGAAAAACAAGATAATTTCGCACGATGCGGGATTTCCTTAAAACGTGATTTTCTGAAAAATTTTGACGAAAGAAAATTCTCCTTTTGGTTCTCTTTAGATGCTACATCTTAAGACGTACACGCCACAACAATTCTTTTCTAGATACAACGTGTAGTTTTGGAGATACAAGCTAATTTTGTACTATGCGTTATTTCTTCTCGTAAAGAGTTTCCAATGCGTACGTATATGTCTTTACGCTGCAAAACTGTATTTCCTTATGAAGTGGTATTCTTACATATCCTTTCGAGAGAAAACTGTCCTGTGCCTTCTCTTTTGAGGCTACACACTTAGACATACACGCAACATGAAAGCTTTTCGACTTACAACGTGTTGTTTAGGAAAAACAAGATAATTTCGCACGATGCGGGATTTCCTTAAAACGTGATTTTCTGAAAAATTTTGACGAAAGGAAATTCTCCTTTTCGTTCCCTTTAGATGCTACATGTTAAGACGTACACGCCACAACAATTCTTTTCGAGATACAACGTGTAGTTTTGGAGATACAAGCTAATTTTGTACTATGCATTATTTCTTCTCGTAAAGAGTTTCCAATGCGTACGTATATGTCTTTACTCTGCAAAACTGTATTTCCTTATGAAGTGGTATTCTTACATATCCTTTCGAGAGAAAACTGTCCTGTGCCTTCTCTTTTGAGGCTACACACTTAGACATACACGCAACATGAAAGCTTTTCGACTTACAACGTGTTGTTTAGGAAAAACAAGATAATTTCGCACGATGCGGGATTTCCTTAAAACGTGATTTTCTGAAAAATTTTGACGAAAGTAAATTCTCCTTTTGGTTCCCTTTAGATGCTACATGTTAAGACGTACACGCCACAACAATTCTTTTCGAGATACAACGTGTAGTTTTGGAGATACAAGCTAATTTTGTACTATGCGTTATTTCTTCTCGTAAAGAGTTTCCAATGCGTACGTATATGTCTTTACTCTGCAAAACTGTATTTCCTTATGAAGTGGTATTCTTACATATCCTTTCGAGAGAAAACTGTCCTGTGCCTTCTCTTTTGAGGCTACACACTTAGACATACACGCAACATGAAAGCTTTTCGACTTACAACGTGTTGTTTAGGAAAAACAAGATAATTTCGCACGATGCGGGATTTCCTTAAAACGTGATTTTCTGAAAAATTTTGACGAAAGAAAATTCTCCTTTTGGTTCTCTTTAGATGCTACATGTTAAGACGTACACGCCACAACAATTCTTTTCGAGATACAACGTGTAGTTTTGGAGATACAAGCTAATTTTGTACTATGCGTTATTTCTTCTCGTAAAGAGTTTGCAATGCGTATGTATATGTCTTTACTCTGCAAAACTGTATTTCCTTATGAAGTGGTATTCTTACATATCCTTTCGAGAGAAAACTGTCCTGTGCCTTCTCTTTTGAGGCTACACACTTAGACATACACGCAACATGAAAGCTTTTCGACTTACAACGTGTTGTTTAGGAAAAACAAGATAATTTCGCACGATGCGGGATTTCCTTAAAACGTGATTTTCTGAAAAATTTTGACGAAAGAAAATTCTCCTTTTGGTTCCCTTTAGATGCTACATGTTAAGACGTACACGCCACAACAATTCTTTTCGAGATACAACGTGTAGTTTTGGAGATACAAGCTAATTTTGTACTATGCGTTATTTCTTCTCGTAAAGAGTTTCCAATGCGTACGTATATGTCTTTACTCTGCAAAACTGTATTTCCTTATGAAGTGGTATTCTTACATATCCTTTCGAGAGAAAACTGTCCTGTGCCTTCTCTTTTGAGGCTACACACTTAGACATACACGCAACATGAAAGCTTTTCGACTTACAACGTGTTGTTTAGGAAAAACAAGATAATTTCGCACGATGCGGGATTTCCTTAAAACGTGATTTTCTGAAAAATTTTGACGAAAGAAAATTCTCCTTTTGGTTCTCTTTAGATGCTACATGTTAAGACGTACACGCCACAACAATTCTTTTCGAGATACAACGTGTAGTTTTGGAAATACAAGCTAATTTTGTACTATGCATTATTTCTTCTCGTAAAGAGTTTCCAATGCGTACGTATATGTCTTTACTCTGCAAAACTGTATTTCCTTATGAAGTGGTATTCTTACATATCCTTTCGAGAGAAAACTGTCCTGTGCCTTCTCTTTTGAGGCTACACACTTAGACATACACGCAACATGAAAGCTTTTCGACTTACAACGTGTTGTTTAGGAAAAACAAGATAATTTCGCATGATGCGGGATTTCCTTAAAACGTGATTTTCTGAAAAATTTTGACGAAAGAAAATTCTCCTTTTGGTTCTCTTTAGATGCTACATGTTAAGACGTACACGCCACAACAATTCTTTTCGAGATACAACGTGTAGTTTTGGAGATACAAGCTAATTTTGTACTATGCGTTATTTCTTCTCGTAAAGAGTTTCCAATGCGTACGTATATGTCTTTACTCTGCAAAACTGCATTTCCTTATGAAGTGGTATTCTTACATATCCTTTCGAGAGAAAACTGTCCTGTGCCTTCTCTTTTGAGGCTACACACTTAGACATACATGCAACATTAAAGCTTTTCGACTTACAACGTGTTGTTTAGGAAAAACAAGATAATTTCGCACGATGCGGGATTTCCATAAAACGTGATTTTCTGAAAAATTTTGACGAAAGAAAATTCTCCTTTTGGTTCCCTTTAGATGCTACATGTTAAGACGTACACGCCACAACAATTCTTTTCGAGATACAACGTGTAGTTTTGGAGATACAAGCTAATTTTGTACTATGCGTTATTTCTTCTCGTAAAGAGTTTCCAATGCGTACGTATATGTCTTTACTCTGCAAAACTGTATTTCCTTATGAAGTGGTATTCTTACATATCCTTTCGAGAGAAAACTGTCCTGTGCATTCTCTTTTGAGGCTACACACTTAGACATACACGCACATGAAAGCTTTTCGACTTACAACGTGTTGTTTAGGAAAAACAAGATAATTTCGCACGATGCGGGATTTCCTTAAAACGTGATTTTCTGAAAAATTTTGACGAAAGAAAATTCTCCTTTTGGTTCTCTTTAGATGCTACATGTTAAGACGTACACGCCACAACAATTCTTTTCGAGATACAACGTGTAGTTTTGGAGATACAAGCTAATTTTGTACTATGCGTTATTTCTTCTCGTAAAGAGTTTCCAATGCGTACGTATATGTCTTTACTCTGCAAAACTGTATTTCCTTATGAAGTGGTATTCTTACATATCCTTTCGAGAGAAAACTGTCCTGTGCCTTCTCTTTTGAGGCTACACACTTAGACATACACGCAACATGAAAGCTTTTCGACTTACAACGTGTTGTTTAGGAAAAACAAGATAATTTCGCACGATGCGGGATTTCCTTAAAACGTGATTTTCTGAAAAATTTTGACGAAAGAAAATTCTCCTTTTGGTTCTCTTTAGATGCTACATGTTAAGACGTACACGCCACAACAATTCTTTTCGAGATACAACGTGTACTTTTGGAGATACAAGCTAATTTTGTACTATGCGTTATTTCTTCTCGTAAAGAGTTTCCAATGCGTATGTATATGTCTTTACTCTGCAAAACTGTATTTCCTTATGAAGTGGTATTCTTACATATCCTTTCGAGAGAAAACTGTCCTGTGCCTTCTCTTTTGAGGCTACACACTTAGACATACACGCAACATGAAAGCTTTTCGACTTACAACGTGTTGTTTAGGAAAAACAAGATAATTTCGCACGATGCGGGATTTCCTTAAAACGTGATTTTCTGAAAAATTTTGACGAAAGAAAATTCTCCTTTTGGTTCTCTTTAGATGCTACATGTTAAGACGTACACGCCACAACAATTCTTTTCGAGATAAAACGTGTAGTTTTGGAGATACAAGCTAATTTTGTACTATGCGTTATTTCTTCTTGTAAAGAGTTTCCAATGCGTACGTATATGTCTTTACTCTGCAAAACTGTATTTCCTTATGAAGTGGTATTCTTACATATCCTTTCGAGAGAAAACTGTCCTGTGCCTTCTCTTTTGAGGCTACACACTTAGACATACACGCAACATGAAAGCTTTTCGACTTACAACGTGTTGTTTAGGAAAAACAAGATAATTTCGCACGATGCGGGATTTCCTTAAAACGTGATTTTCTGAAAAATTTTGACGAAAGAAAATTCTCCTTTTGGTTCTCTTTAGATGCTACATGTTAAGACGTACACGCCACAACAATTCTTTTCGAGATACAACGTGTAGTTTTGGAGATACAAGCTAATTTTGTACTATGCGTTATTTCTTCTCGTAAAGAGTTTCCAATGCGTACGTATATGTCTTTACGCTGCAAAACTGTATTTCCTTATGAAGTGGTATTCTTACATATCCTTTCGAGAGAAAACTGTCCTGTGCCTTCTCTTTTGAGGCTACACACTTAGACATACACGCAACATGAAAGCTTTTCGACTTACAACGTGTTGTTTAGGAAAAACAAGATAATTTCGCACGATGCGGGATTTCTTTAAAACGTGATTTTCTGAAAAATTTTGACGAAAGAAAATTCTCCTTTTGGTTCTCTTTAGATGCTACATGTTAAGACGTACACGCCACAACAATTCTTTTCTAGATACAACGTGTAGTTTTGGAGATACAAGCTAATTTTGTACTATGCGTTATTTCTTCTCGTAAAGAGTTTCCAATGCGTACGTATATGTCTTTACTCTGCAAAACTGTATTTCCTTATGAAGTGGTATTCTTACATATCCTTTCGAGAGAAAACTGTCCTGTGCCTTCTCTTTTGAGGCTACACACTTAGACATACACGCAACATGAAAGCTTTTCGACTTACAACGTGTTGTTTAGGAAAAACAAGATAATTTCGCACGATGCGGGATTTCCTTAAAACGTGATTTTCTGAAAAATTTTGACGAAAGAAAATTCTCCTTTTGGTTCTCTTTAGATGCTACATGTTAAGACGTACACGCCACAACAATTCTTTTCGAGATACAACGTGTAGTTTTGGAGATACAAGCTAATTTTGTACTATGCGTTATTTCTTCTCGTAAAGAGTTTCCAATGCGTACGTATATGTCTTTACTCTGCAAAACTGTATTTCCTTATGAAGTGGTATTCTTACATATCCTTTCGAGAGAAAACTGTCCTGTGCCTTCTCTTTTGAGGCTACACACTTAGACATACACGCAACATGAAAGCTTTTCGACTTACAACGTGTTGTTTAGGAAAAACAAGATAATTTCGCACGATGCGGGATTTCCTTAAAACGTGATTTTCTGAAAAATTTTGACGAAAGAAAATTCTCCTTTTGGTTCTCTTTAGATGCTACATGTTAAGACGTACACGCCACAACAATTCTTTTCGAGATACAACGTGTAGTTTTGGAGATACAAGCTAATTTTGTACTATGCGTTATTTCTTCTCGTAAAGAGTTTCCAATGCGTACGTATATGTCTTTACTCTGCAAAACTGTATTTCCTTATAAAGTGGTATTCTTACATATCCTTTCGAGAGAAAACTGTCCTGTGCCTTCTCTTTTGAGGCTACACACTTAGACATACACGCAACATGAAAGCTTTTCGACTTACAACGTGTTGTTTAGGAAAAACAAGATAATTTCGCACGATGCGGGATTTCCTTAAAACGTGATTTTCTGAAAAATTTTGACGAAAGAAAATTCTCCTTTTGGTTCCCTTTAGATGCTACATGTTAAGACGTACACGCCACAACAATTCTTTTCGAGATACAACGTGTAGTTTTGGAGATACAAGCTAATTTTGTACTATGCGTTATTTCTTCTCGTAAAGAGTTTCCAATGCGTACGTATATGTCTTTACGCTGCAAAACTGTATTTCCTTATGAAGTGGTATTCTTACATATCCTTTCGCGAGAAAACTGTCCTGTGCCTTCTCTTTTGAGGCTACACACTTAGACATACACGCAACATGAAAGCTTTTCGACTTACAACGTGTTGTTTAGGAAAAACAAGATAATTTCGCACGATGCGGGATTTCCTTAAAACGTGATTTTCTGAAAAATTTTGACGAAAGAAAATTCTCCTTTTGGTTCTCTTTAGATGCTACATGTTAAGACGTACACGCCACAACAATTCTTTTCGAGATACAACGTGTAGTTTTGGAGATACAAGCTAATTTTGTACTATGCGTTATTTCTTCTCGTAAAGAGTTTCCAATGCATACGTATATGTCTTTACTCTGCAAAACTGTATTTCCTTATTAAGTGGTATTCTTACATATCCTTTCGAGAGAAAACTGTCCTGTGCCTTCTCTTTTGAGGCTACACACTTAGACATACACGCAACATGAAAGCTTTTCGACTTACAACGTGTTGTTTAGGAAAAACAAGATAATTTCGCACGATGCGGGATTTCCTTAAAACGTGATTTTCTGAAAAATTTTGACCAAAGAAAATTCTCCTTTTGGTTCTCTTTAGATGCTACATGTTAAGACGTACACGCCACAACAATTCTTTTCGAGATACAACGTGTAGTTTTGGAGATACAAGCTAATTTTGTCCTATGCGTTATTTCTTCTCGTAAAGAGTTTCCAATGCGTACGTATATGTCTTTACTCTGCAAAACTGTATTTCCTTATGAAGTGGTATTCTTACATATCCTTTCGAGAGAAAACTGTCCTGTGCCTTCTCTTTTGAGGCTACACACTTAGACATACACGCAACATGAAAGCTTTTCGACTTACAACGTGTTGTTTAGGAAAAACAAGATAATTTCGCACGATGCGGGATTTCCTTAAAACGTGATTTTCTGAAAAATTTTGACGAAAGAAAATTCTCCTTTTGGTTCTCTTTAGATGCTACATGTTAAGACGTACACGCCACAACAATTCTTTTCGAGATACAACGTGTAGTTTTGGAGATACAAGCTAATTTTGTACTATGCGTTATTTCTTCTCGTAAAGAGTTTCCAATGCGTACGTATATGTCTTTACTCTGCAAAACTGTATTTCCTTATGAAGTGGTATTCTTACATATCCTTTCGAGAGAAAACTGTCCTGTGCCTTCTCTTTTGAGGCTACACACTTAGACATACACGCAACATGAAAGCTTTTCGACTTACAACGTGTTTTTAGGAAAAACAAGATAATTTCGCACGATGCGGGATTTCCTTAAAACGTGATTTTCTGAAAAATTTTGACGAAAGAAAATTCTCCTTTTGGTTCCCTTTAGATGCTACATGTTAAGACGTACACGCCACAACAATTCTTTTCGAGATACAACGTGTAGTTTTGGAGATACAAGCTAATTTTGTACTATGCGTTATTTCTTCTCGTAAAGAGTTTCCAATGCGTACGTATATGTCTTTACGCTGCAAAACTGTATTTCCTTATGAAGTGGTATTCTTACATATCCTTTCGAGAGAAAACTGTCCTGTGCCTTCTCTTTTGAGGCTACACACTTAGACATACACGCAACATGAAAGCTTTTCGACTTACAACGTGTTGTTTAGGAAAAACAAGATAATTTCGCACGATGCGGGATTTCCTTAAAACGTGATTTTCTGAAAAATTTTGACGAAAGAAAATTCTCCTTTTGGTTCTCTTTAGATGCTACATGTTAAGACGTACACGCCACAACAATTCTTTTCGAGATACAACGTGTAGTTTTGGAGATACAAGCTAATTTTGTACTATGCGTTATTTCTTCTCGTAAAGAGTTTCCAATGCGTACGTATATGTCTTTACTCTGCAAAACTGTATTTCCTTATGAAGTGGTATTCTTACATATCCTTTCGAGAGAAAACTGTCCTGTGCCTTCTCTTTTGAGGCTACACACTTAGACATACACGCAACATGAAAGCTTTTCGACTTACAACGTGTTGTTTAGGAAAAACAAGATAATTTCGCACGATGCGGGATTTCCTTAAAACGTGATTTTCTGAAAAATTTTGACGAAAGAAAATTCTCCTTTTGGTTCTCTTTAGATGCTACATGTTAAGACGTACACGCCGCAACAATTATTTTCGAGATACAACGTGTAGTTTTGGAGATACAAGCTAATTTTGTACTATGCGTTATTTCTTCTCGTAAAGAGTTTCCAATGCGTACGTATATGTCTTTACTCTGCAAAACTGTATTTCCTTATGAAGTGGTATTCTTACATATCCTTTCGAGAGAAAACTGTCCTGTGCCTTCTCTTTTGAGGCTACACACTTAGACATACACGCAACATGAAAGCTTTTCGACTTACAACGTGTTGTTTAGGAAAAACAAGATAATTTCGCACGATGCGGGATTTCCTTAAAACGTGATTTTCTGAAAAATTTTGACGAAAGAAAATTCTCCTTTTGGTTCCCTTTAGATGCTACATGTTAAGACGTACACGCCACAACAATTCTTTTCGAGATACAACGTGTAGTTTTGGAGATACAAGCTAATTTTGTACTATGCGTTATTTCTTCTCGTAAAGAGTTTCCAATGCGAAAGTATATGTCTTTACTCTGCAAAACTGTATTTCCTTATAAAGTGGTATTCTTACATATCCTTTCAAGAGAAAACTGTCCTGTGCCTTCTCTTTTGAGGCTACACACTTAGACATACACGCAACATGAAAGCTTTTCGACTTACAACGTGTTGTTTAGGAAAAACAAGATAATTTCGCACGATGCGGGATTTCCTTAAAACGTGATTTTCGGAAAAATTTTGACGAAAGAAAATTCTCCTTTTGGTTCCCTTTAGATGCTACATGTTAAGACGTACACGCCACAACAATTCTTTTCGAGATACAACGTGTAGTTTTGGAGATACAAGCTAATTTTGTACTATGCGTTATTTCTTCTCGTAAAGAGTTTCCAATGCGTACGTATATGTCTTTACTCTGCAAAACTGTATTTCCTTATGAAGTGGTATTCTTACATATCCTTTCGAGAGAAAACTGTCCTGTGCCTTCTCTTTTGAGGCTACACACTTAGACATACAAGCAACATGAAAGCTTTTCGACTTACAACGTGTTGTTTAGGAAAAACAAGATAATTTCGCACGAGGCGGGATTTCCTTAAAACGTGATTTTCTGAAAAATTTTGACGAAAGAAAATTCTCCTTTTGGTTCCCTTTAGATGCTACATGTTAAGACGTACACGCCACAACAATTCTTTTCGAGATACAACGTGTAGTTTTGGAGATACAAGCTAATTTTGTACTATGCGTTATTTCTTCTCTTAAAGAGTTTCCAATGCGTACGTATATGTCTTTACGCTGCAAAACTGTATTTCCTTATGAAGTGGTATTCTTACATATCCTTTCGAGAGAAAACTGTCCTGTGCCTTCTCTTTTGAGGCTACACACTTAGACATACACGCAACATGAAAGCTTTTCGACTTACAACGTGTTGTTTAGGAAAAACAAGATAATTTCGCACGATGCGGGATTTCCTTAAAACGTGATTTTCTGAAAAATTTTGACGAAAGAAAATTCTCCTTTTCGTTCCCTTTAGATGCTACATGTTAAGACGTACACGCCACAACAATTCTTTTCGAGATACAACGTGTAGTTTTGGAGATACAAGCTAATTTTGTACTATGTATTATTTCTTCTCGTAAAGAGTTTCCAATGCGTACGTATATGTCTTTACTCTGCAAAACTGTATTTCCTTATGAAGTGGTATTCTTACATATCCTTTCGAGAGAAAACTGTCCTGTGCCTTCTCTTTTGAGGCTACACACTTAGACATACACGCAACATGAAAGCTTTTCGACTTACAACGTGTTGTTTAGGAAAAACAAGATAATTTCGCACGATGCGGGATTTCCTTAAAACGTGATTTTCTGAAAAATTTTGACGAAAGTAAATTCTCCTTTTGGTTCCCTTTAGATGCTACATGTTAAGACGTACACGCCACAACAATTCTTTTCGAGATACAACGTGTAGTTTTGGAGATACAAGCTAATTTTGTACTATGCGTTATTTCTTCTCGTAAAGAGTTTCCAATGCGTACGTATATGTCTTTACTCTGCAAAACTGTATTTCCTTATGAAGTGGTATTCTTACATATCCTTTCGAGAGAAAACTGTCCTGTGCCTTCTCTTTTGAGGCTACACACTTAGACATACACGCAACATGAAAGCTTTTCGACTTACAACGTGTTGTTTAGGAAAAACAAGATAATTTCGCACGATGCGGGATTTCCTTAAAACGTGATTTTCTGAAAAATTTTGACGAAAGAAAATTCTCCTTTTGGTTCTCTTTAGATGCTACATGTTAAGACGTACACGCCACAACAATTCTTTTCGAGATACAACGTGTAGTTTTGGAGATACAAGCTAATTTTGTACTATGCGTTATTTCTTCTCGTAAAGAGTTTGCAATGCGTATGTATATGTCTTTACTCTGCAAAACTGTATTTCCTTATGAAGTGGTATTCTTACATATCCTTTCGAGAGAAAACTGTCCTGTGCCTTCTCTTTTGAGGCTACACACTTAGACATACACGCAACATGAAAGCTTTTCGACTTACAACGTGTTGTTTAGGAAAAACAAGATAATTTCGCACGATGCGGGATTTCCTTAAAACGTGATTTTCTGAAAAATTTTGACGAAAGAAAATTCTCCTTTTTGTTCCCTTTAGATGCTACATGTTAAGACGTACACGCCACAACAATTCTTTTCGAGATACAACGTGTAGTTTTGGAGATACAAGCTAATTTTGTACTATGCGTTATTTCTTCTCGTAAAGAGTTTCCAATGCGTACGTATATGTCTTTACTCTGCAAAACTGTATTTCCTTATGAAGTGGTATTCTTACATATCCTTTCGAGAGAAAACTGTCCTGTGCCTTCTCTTTTGAGGCTACACACTTAGACATACACGCAACATGAAAGCTTTTCGACTTACAACGTGTTGTTTAGGAAAAACAAGATAATTTCGCCCGATGCGGGATTTCCTTAAAACGTGATTTTCTGAAAAATTTTGACGAAAGAAAATTCTCCTTTTGGTTCCCTTTAGATGCTACATGTTAAGACGTACACGCCACAACAATTCTTTTCGAGATACAACGTGTAGTTTTGGAGATACAAGCTAATTTTGTACTATGCGTTATTTCTTCTCGTAAAGAGTTTCCAATGCGTACGTATATGTCTTTACTCTGCAAAACTGTATTTCCTTATGAAGTGGTATTCTTACATATCCTTTCGAGAGAAAACTGTCCTGTGCCTTCTCTTTTGAGGCTACACACTTAGACATACACGCAACATGAAAGCTTTTCGACTTACAACGTGTTGTTTAGGAAAAACAAGATAATTTCGCACGATGCGGGATTTCCTTAAAACGTGATTTTCTGAAAAATTTTGACGAAAGAAAATTCTCCTTTTGGTTCTCTTTAGATGCTACATGTTAAGACGTACACGCCACAACAATTCTTTTCGAGATACAACGTGTAGTTTTGGAAATACAAGCTAATTTTGTACTATGCATTATTTCTTCTCGTAAAGAGTTTCCAATGCGTACGTATATGTCTTTACTCTGCAAAACTGTATTTCCTTATGAAGTGGTATTCTTACATATCCTTTCGAGAGAAAGCTGTCCTGTGCCTTCTCTTTTGAGGCTACACACTTAGACATACACGCAACATGAAAGCTTTTCGACTTACAACGTGTTGTTTAGGAAAAACAAGATAATTTCGCATGATGCGGGATTTCCTTAAAACGTGATTTTCTGAAAAATTTTGACGAAAGAAAATTCTCCTTTTGGTTCTCTTTAGATGCTACATGTTAAGACGTACACGCCACAACAATTCTTTTCGAGATACAACGTGTAGTTTTGGAGATACAAGCTAATTTTGTACTATGCGTTATTTCTTCTCGTAAAGAGTTTCCAATGCGTACGTATATGTCTTTACTCTGCAAAACTGCATTTCCTTATGAAGTGGTATTCTTACATATCCTTTCGAGAGAAAACTGTCCTGTGCCTTCTCTTTTGAGGCTACACACTTAGACATACATGCAACATTAAAGCTTTTCGACTTACAACGTGTTGTTTAGGAAAAACAAGATAATTTCGCACGATGCGGGATTTCCATAAAACGTGATTTTCTGAAAAATTTTGACGAAAGAAAATTCTCCTTTTGGTTCCCTTTAGATGCTACATGTTAAGACGTACACGCCACAACAATTCTTTTCGAGATACAACGTGTAGTTTTGGAGATACAAGCTAATTTTGTACTATGCGTTATTTCTTCTCGTAAAGAGTTTCCAATGCGTACGTATATGTCTTTACTCTGCAAAACTGTATTTCCTTATGAAGTGGTATTCTTACATATCCTTTCGAGAGAAAACTGTCCTGTGCCTTCTCTTTTGAGGCTACACACTTAGACATACACGCACATGAAAGCTTTTCGACTTACAACGTGTTGTTTAGGAAAAACAAGATAATTTCGCACGATGCGGGATTTCCTTAAAACGTGATTTTCTGAAAAATTTTGACGAAAGAAAATTCTCCTTTTGGTTCTCTTTAGATGCTACATGTTAAGACGTACACGCCACAACAATTCTTTTCGAGATACAACGTGTAGTTTTGGAGATACAAGCTAATTTTGTACTATGCGTTATTTCTTCTCATAAAGAGTTTCCAATGCGTACGTATATGTCTTTACTCTGCAAAACTGTATTTCCTTATGAAGTGGTATTCTTACATATCCTTTCGAGAGAAAACTGTCCTGTGCCTTCTCTTTTGAGGCTACACACTTAGACATACACGCAACATGAAAGCTTTTCGACTTACAACGTGTTGTTTAGGAAAAACAAGATAATTTCGCACGATGCGGGATTTCCTTAAAACGTGATTTTCTGAAAAATTTTGACGAAAGAAAATTCTCCTTTTGGTTCTCTTTAGATGCTACATGTTAAGACGTACACGCCACAACAATTCTTTTCGAGATACAACGTGTACTTTTGGAGATACAAGCTAATTTTGTACTATGCGTTATTTCTTCTCGTAAAGAGTTTCCAATGCGTATGTATATGTCTTTACTCTGCAAAACTGTATTTCCTTATGAAGTGGTATTCTTACATATCCTTTCGAGAGAAAACTGTCCTGTGCCTTCTCTTTTGAGGCTACACACTTAGACATACACGCAACATGAAAGCTTTTCGACTTACAACGTGTTGTTTAGGAAAAACAAGATAATTTCGCACGATGCGGGATTTCCTTAAAACGTGATTTTCTGAAAAATTTTGACGAAAGAAAATTCTCCTTTTGGTTCTCTTTAGATGCTACATGTTAAGACGTACACGCCACAACAATTCTTTTCGAGATACAACGTGTAGTTTTGGAGATACAAGCTAATTTTGTACTATGCGTTATTTCTTCTCGTAAAGAGTTTCCAATGCGTACGTATATGTCTTTACTCTGCAAAACTGTATTTCCTTATAAAGTGGTATTCTTACATATCCTTTCAAGAGAAAACTGTCCTGTGCCTTCTCTTTTGAGGCTACACACTTAGACATACACGCAACATGAAAGCTTTTCGACTTACAACGTGTTGTTTAGGAAAAACAAGATAATTTCGCACGATGCGGGATTTCCTTAAAACGTGATTTTCGGAAAAATTTTGACGAAAGAAAATTCTCCTTTTGGTTCCCTTTAGATGCTACATGTTAAGACGTACACGCCACAACAATTCTTTTCGAGATACAACGTGTAGTTTTGGAGATACAAGCTAATTTTGTACTATGCGTTATTTCTTCTCGTAAAGAGTTTCCAATGCGTACGTATATGTCTTTACTCTGCAAAACTGTATTTCCTTATGAAGTGGTATTCTTACATATCCTTTCGAGAGAAAACTGTCCTGTGCCTTCTCTTTTGAGGCTACACACTTAGACATACAAGCAACATGAAAGCTTTTCGACTTACAACGTGTTGTTTAGGAAAAACAAGATAATTTCGCACGAGGCGGGATTTCCTTAAAACGTGATTTTCTGAAAAATTTTGACGAAAGAAAATTCTCCTTTTGGTTCCCTTTAGATGCTACATGTTAAGACGTACACGCCACAACAATTCTTTTCGAGATACAACGTGTAGTTTTGGAGATACAAGCTAATTTTGTACTATGCGTTATTTCTTCTCTTAAAGAGTTTCCAATGCGTACGTATATGTCTTTACGCTGCAAAACTGTATTTCCTTATGAAGTGGTATTCTTACATATCCTTTCGAGAGAAAACTGTCCTGTGCCTTCTCTTTTGAGGCTACACACTTAGACATACACGCAACATGAAAGCTTTTCGACTTACAACGTGTTGTTTAGGAAAAACAAGATAATTTCGCACGATGCGGGATTTCCTTAAAACGTGATTTTCTGAAAAATTTTGACGAAAGAAAATTCTCCTTTTCGTTCCCTTTAGATGCTACATGTTAAGACGTACACGCCACAACAATTCTTTTCGAGATACAACGTGTAGTTTTGGAGATACAAGCTAATTTTGTACTATGTATTATTTCTTCTCGTAAAGAGTTTCCAATGCGTACGTATATGTCTTTACTCTGCAAAACTGTATTTCCTTATGAAGTGGTATTCTTACATATCCTTTCGAGAGAAAACTGTCCTGTGCCTTCTCTTTTGAGGCTACACACTTAGACATACACGCAACATGAAAGCTTTTCGACTTACAACGTGTTGTTTGGGAAAAACAAGATAATTTCGCACGATGCGGGATTTCCTTAAAACGTGATTTTCTGAAAAATTTTGACGAAAGTAAATTCTCCTTTTGGTTCCCTTTAGATGCTACATGTTAAGACGTACACGCCACAACAATTATTTTCGAGATACAACGTGTAGTTTTGGAGATACAAGCTAATTTTGTACTATGCGTTATTTCTTCTCGTAAAGAGTTTCCAATGCGTACGTATATGTCTTTACTCTGCAAAACTGTATTTCCTTATGAAGTGGTATTCTTACATATCCTTTCGAGAGAAAACTGTCCTGTGCCTTCTCTTTTGAGGCTACACACTTAGACATACACGCAACATGAAAGCTTTTCGACTTACAACGTGTTGTTTAGGAAAAACAAGATAATTTCGCACGATGCGGGATTTCCTTAAAACGTGATTTTCTGAAAAATTTTGACGAAAGAAAATTCTCCTTTTGGTTCTCTTTAGATGCTACATGTTAAGACGTACACGCCACAACAATTCTTTTCGAGATACAACGTGTAGTTTTGGAGATACAAGCTAATTTTGTACTATGCGTTATTTCTTCTCGTAAAGAGTTTGCAATGCGTATGTATATGTCTTTACTCTGCAAAACTGTATTTCCTTATGAAGTGGTATTCTTACATATCCTTTCGAGAGAAAACTGTCCTGTGCCTTCTCTTTTGAGGCTACACACTTAGACATACACGCAACATGAAAGCTTTTCGACTTACAACGTGTTGTTTAGGAAAAACAAGATAATTTCGCACGATGCGGGATTTCCTTAAAACGTGATTTTCTGAAAAATTTTGACGAAAGAAAATTCTCCTTTTTGTTCCCTTTAGATGCTACATGTTAAGACGTACACGCCACAACAATTCTTTTCGAGATACAACGTGTAGTTTTGGAGATACAAGCTAATTTTGTACTATGCGTTATTTCTTCTCGTAAAGAGTTTCCAATGCGTACGTATATGTCTTTACTCTGCAAAACTGTATTTCCTTATGAAGTGGTATTCTTACATATCCTTTCGAGAGAAAACTGTCCTGTGCCTTCTCTTTTGAGGCTACACACTTAGACATACACGCAACATGAAAGCTTTTCGACTTACAACGTGTTGTTTAGGAAAAACAAGATAATTTCGCCCGATGCGGGATTTCCTTAAAACGTGATTTTCTGAAAAATTTTGACGAAAGAAAATTCTCCTTTTGGTTCCCTTTAGATGCTACATGTTAAGACGTACACGCCACAACAATTCTTTTCGAGATACAACGTGTAGTTTTGGAGATACAAGCTAATTTTGTACTATGCGTTATTTCTTCTCGTAAAGAGTTTCCAATGCGTACGTATATGTCTTTACTCTGCAAAACTGTATTTCCTTATGAAGTGGTATTCTTACATATCCTTTCGAGAGAAAACTGTCCTGTGCCTTCTCTTTTGAGGCTACACACTTAGACATACACGCAACATGAAAGCTTTTCGACTTACAACGTGTTGTTTAGGAAAAACAAGATAATTTCGCACGATGCGGGATTTCCTTAAAACGTGATTTTCTGAAAAATTTTGACGAAAGAAAATTCTCCTTTTGGTTCTCTTTAGATGCTACATGTTAAGACGTACACGCCACAACAATTCTTTTCGAGATACAACGTGTAGTTTTGGAAATACAAGCTAATTTTGTACTATGCATTATTTCTTCTCGTAAAGAGTTTCCAATGCGTACGTATATGTCTTTACTCTGCAAAACTGTATTTCCTTATGAAGTGGTATTCTTACATATCCTTTCGAGAGAAAGCTGTCCTGTGCCTTCTCTTTTGAGGCTACACACTTAGACATACACGCAACATGAAAGCTTTTCGACTTACAACGTGTTGTTTAGGAAAAACAAGATAATTTCGCATGATGCGGGATTTCCTTAAAACGTGATTTTCTGAAAAATTTTGACGAAAGAAAATTCTCCTTTTGGTTCTCTTTAGATGCTACATGTTAAGACGTACACGCCACAACAATTCTTTTCGAGATACAACGTGTAGTTTTGGAGATACAAGCTAATTTTGTACTATGCGTTATTTCTTCTCGTAAAGAGTTTCCAATGCGTACGTATATGTCTTTACTCTGCAAAACTGCATTTCCTTATGAAGTGGTATTCTTACATATCCTTTCGAGAGAAAACTGTCCTGTGCCTTCTCTTTTGAGGCTACACACTTAGACATACATGCAACATTAAAGCTTTTCGACTTACAACGTGTTGTTTAGGAAAAACAAGATAATTTCGCACGATGCGGGATTTCCATAAAACGTGATTTTCTGAAAAATTTTGACGAAAGAAAATTCTCCTTTTGGTTCCCTTTAGATGCTACATGTTAAGACGTACACGCCACAACAATTCTTTTCGAGATACAACGTGTAGTTTTGGAGATACAAGCTAATTTTGTACTATGCGTTATTTCTTCTCGTAAAGAGTTTCCAATGCGTACGTATATGTCTTTACTCTGCAAAACTGTATTTCCTTATGAAGTGGTATTCTTACATATCCTTTCGAGAGAAAACTGTCCTGTGCCTTCTCTTTTGAGGCTACACACTTAGACATACACGCACATGAAAGCTTTTCGACTTACAACGTGTTGTTTAGGAAAAACAAGATAATTTCGCACGATGCGGGATTTCCTTAAAACGTGATTTTCTGAAAAATTTTGACGAAAGAAAATTCTCCTTTTGGTTCTCTTTAGATGCTACATGTTAAGACGTACACGCCACAACAATTCTTTTCGAGATACAACGTGTAGTTTTGGAGATACAAGCTAATTTTGTACTATGCGTTATTTCTTCTCATAAAGAGTTTCCAATGCGTACGTATATGTCTTTACTCTGCAAAACTGTATTTCCTTATGAAGTGGTATTCTTACATATCCTTTCGAGAGAAAACTGTCCTGTGCCTTCTCTTTTGAGGCTACACACTTAGACATACACGCAACATGAAAGCTTTTCGACTTACAACGTGTTGTTTAGGAAAAACAAGATAATTTCGCACGATGCGGGATTTCCTTAAAACGTGATTTTCTGAAAAATTTTGACGAAAGAAAATTCTCCTTTTGGTTCTCTTTAGATGCTACATGTTAAGACGTACACGCCACAACAATTCTTTTCGAGATACAACGTGTACTTTTGGAGATACAAGCTAATTTTGTACTATGCGTTATTTCTTCTCGTAAAGAGTTTCCAATGCGTATGTATATGTCTTTACTCTGCAAAACTGTATTTCCTTATGAAGTGGTATTCTTACATATCCTTTCGAGAGAAAACTGTCCTGTGCCTTCTCTTTTGAGGCTACACACTTAGACATACACGCAACATGAAAGCTTTTCGACTTACAACGTGTTGTTTAGGAAAAACAAGATAATTTCGCACGATGCGGGATTTCCTTAAAACGTGATTTTCTGAAAAATTTTGACGAAAGAAAATTCTCCTTTTGGTTCTCTTTAGATGCTACATGTTAAGACGTACACGCCACAACAATTCTTTTCGAGATACAACGTGTAGTTTTGGAGATACAAGCTAATTTTGTACTATGCGTTATTTCTTCTTGTAAAGAGTTTCCAATGCGTACGTATATGTCTTTACTCTGCAAAACTGTATTTCCTTATGAAGTGGTATTCTTACATATCCTTTCGAGAGAAAACTGTCCTGTGCCTTCTCTTTTGAGGCTACACACTTAGACATACACGCAACATGAAAGCTTTTCGACTTACAACGTGTTGTTTAGGAAAAACAAGATAATTTCGCACGATGCGGGATTTCCTTAAAACGTGATTTTCTGAAAAATTTTGACGAAAGAAAATTCTCCTTTTGGTTCTCTTTAGATGCTACATGTTAAGACGTACACGCCACAACAATTCTTTTCGAGATACAACGTGTAGTTTTGGAGATACAAGCTAATTTTGTACTATGCGTTATTTCTTCTCATAAAGAGTTTCCAATGCGTACGTATATGTCTTTACTCTGCAAAACTGTATTTCCTTATGAAGTGGTATTCTTACATATCCTTTCGAGAGAAAACTGTCCTGTGCCTTCTCTTTTGAGGCTACACACTTAGACATACACGCAACATGAAAGCTTTTCGACTTACAACGTGTTGTTTAGGAAAAACAAGATAATTTCGCACGATGCGGGATTTCCTTAAAACGTGATTTTCTGAAAAATTTTGACGAAAGAAAATTCTCCTTTTGGTTCTCTTTAGATGCTACATGTTAAGACGTACACGCCACAACAATTCTTTTCGAGATACAACGTGTAGTTTTGGAGATACAAGCTAATTTTGTACTATGCGTTATTTCTTCTCGTAAAGAGTTTCCAATGCGTACGTATATGTCTTTACTCTGCAAAACTGCATTTCCTTATGAAGTGGTATTCTTACATATCCTTTCGAGAGAAAACTGTCCTGTGCCTTCTCTTTTGAGGCTACACACTTAGACATACATGCAACATTAAAGCTTTTCGACTTACAACGTGTTGTTTAGGAAAAACAAGATAATTTCGCACGATGCGGGATTTCCATAAAACGTGATTTTCTGAAAAATTTTGACGAAAGAAAATTCTCCTTTTGGTTCCCTTTAGATGCTACATGTTAAGACGTACACGCCACAACAATTCTTTTCGAGATACAACGTGTAGTTTTGGAGATACAAGCTAATTTTGTACTATGCGTTATTTCTTCTCGTAAAGAGTTTCCAATGCGTACGTATATGTCTTTACTCTGCAAAACTGTATTTCCTTATGAAGTGGTATTCTTACATATCCTTTCGAGAGAAAACTGTCCTGTGCCTTCTCTTTTGAGGCTACACACTTAGACATACACGCACATGAAAGCTTTTCGACTTACAACGTGTTGTTTAGGAAAAACAAGATAATTTCGCACGATGCGGGATTTCCTTAAAACGTGATTTTCTGAAAAATTTTGACGAAAGAAAATTCTCCTTTTGGTTCTCTTTAGATGCTACATGTTAAGACGTACACGCCACAACAATTCTTTTCGAGATACAACGTGTAGTTTTGGAGATACAAGCTAATTTTGTACTATGCGTTATTTCTTCTCATAAAGAGTTTCCAATGCGTACGTATATGTCTTTACTCTGCAAAACTGTATTTCCTTATGAAGTGGTATTCTTACATATCCTTTCGAGAGAAAACTGTCCTGTGCCTTCTCTTTTGAGGCTACACACTTAGACATACACGCAACATGAAAGCTTTTCGACTTACAACGTGTTGTTTAGGAAAAACAAGATAATTTCGCACGATGCGGGATTTCCTTAAAACGTGATTTTCTGAAAAATTTTGACGAAAGAAAATTCTCCTTTTGGTTCTCTTTAGATGCTACATGTTAAGACGTACACGCCACAACAATTCTTTTCGAGATACAACGTGTACTTTTGGAGATACAAGCTAATTTTGTACTATGCGTTATTTCTTCTCGTAAAGAGTTTCCAATGCGTATGTATATGTCTTTACTCTGCAAAACTGTATTTCCTTATGAAGTGGTATTCTTACATATCCTTTCGAGAGAAAACTGTCCTGTGCCTTCTCTTTTGAGGCTACACACTTAGACATACACGCAACATGAAAGCTTTTCGACTTACAACGTGTTGTTTAGGAAAAACAAGATAATTTCGCACGATGCGGGATTTCCTTAAAACGTGAT
The DNA here is from genome assembly GCF_947179515.1 of Apodemus sylvaticus. Taxonomy (NCBI): domain Eukaryota; kingdom Metazoa; phylum Chordata; class Mammalia; order Rodentia; family Muridae; genus Apodemus; species Apodemus sylvaticus. The sequence continues at coordinate 79,881 of NW_026263387.1, read as the reverse complement.
TTTCTGAAAAATTTTGACGAAAGAAAATTCTCCTTTTGGTTCTCTTTAGATGCTACATGTTAAGACGTACACGCCACAACAATTCTTTTCGAGATACAACGTGTAGTTTTGGAGATACAAGCTAATTTTGTACTATGCGTTATTTCTTCTCGTAAAGAGTTTCCAATGCGTATGTATATGTCTTTACTCTGCAAAACTGTATTTCCTTATGAAGTGGTATTCTTACATATCCTTTCGAGAGAAAACTGTCCTGTGCCTTCTCTTTTGAGGCTACACACTTAGACATACACGCAACATGAAAGCTTTTCGACTTACAACGTGTTGTTTAGGAAAAACAAGATAATTTCGCACGATGCGGGATTTCCTTAAAACGTGATTTTCTGAAAAGTTTTGACGAAAGAAAATTCTCCTTTTGGTTCTCTTTAGATGCTACATGTTAAGACGTACACGCCACAACAATTCTTTTCGAGATACAACGTGTAGTTTTGGAGATACAAGCTAATTTTGTCCTATGCGTTATTTCTTCTCGTAAAGAGTTTCCAATGCGTACGTATATGTCTTTACTCTGCAAAACTGTATTTCCTTATGAAGTGGTATTCTTACATATCCTTTCGAGAGAAAACTGTCCTGTGCCTTCTCTTTTGAGGCTACACACTTAGACATACACGCAACATGAAAGCTTTTCGACTTACAACGTGTTGTTTAGGAAAAACAAGATAATTTCGCACGATGCGGGATTTCCTTAAAACGTGATTTTCTGAAAAATTTTGACGAAAGAAAATTCTCCTTTTGGTTCTCTTTAGATGCTACATGTTAAGACGTACACGCCACAACAATTCTTTTCGAGATACAACGTGTAGTTTTGGAGATACAAGCTAATTTTGTACTATGCGTTATTTCTTCTCGTAAAGAGTTTCCAATGCGTACGTATATGTCTTTACTCTGCAAAACTGTATTTCCTTATGAAGTGGTATTCTTACATATCCTTTCGAGAGAAAACTGTCCTGTGCCTTCTCTTTTGAGGCTACACACTTAGACATACACGCAACATGAAAGCTTTTCGACTTACAACGTGTTTTTAGGAAAAACAAGATAATTTCGCACGATGCGGGATTTCCTTAAAACGTGATTTTCTGAAAAATTTTGACGAAAGAAAATTCTCCTTTTGGTTCCCTTTAGATGCTACATGTTAAGACGTACACGCCACAACAATTCTTTTCGAGATACAACGTGTAGTTTTGGAGATACAAGCTAATTTTGTACTATGCGTTATTTCTTCTCGTAAAGAGTTTCCAATGCGTACGTATATGTCTTTACTCTGCAAAACTGTATTTCCTTATGAAGTGGTATTCTTACATATCCTTTCGAGAGAAAACTGTCCTGTGCCTTCTCTTTTGAGGCTACACACTTAGACATACAAGCAACATGAAAGCTTTTCGACTTACAACGTGTTGTTTAGGAAAAACAAGATAATTTCGCACGATGCGGGATTTCCTTAAAACGTGATTTTCTGAAAAATTTTGACGAAAGAAAATTCTCCTTTTGGTTCCCTTTAGATGCTACATGTTAAGACGTACACGCCACAACAATTCTTTTCGAGATACAACGTGTAGTTTTGGAGATACAAGCTAATTTTGTACTATGCGTTATTTCTTCTCATAAAGAGTTTCCAATGCGTACGTATATGTCTTTACGCTGCAAAACTGTATTTCCTTATGAAGTGGTATTCTTACATATCCTTTCGAGAGAAAACTGTCCTGTGCCTTCTCTTTTGAGGCTACACACTTAGACATACACGCAACATGAAAGCTTTTCGACTTACAACGTGTTGTTTAGGAAAAACAAGATAATTTCGCACGATGCGGGATTTCCTTAAAACGTGATTTTCTGAAAAATTTTGACGAAAGAAAATTCTCCTTTTGGTTCTCTTTAGATGCTACATGTTAAGACGTACACGCCACAACAATTCTTTTCGAGATACAACGTGTAGTTTTGGAGATACAAGCTAATTTTGTACTATGCGTTATTTCTTCTTGTAAAGAGTTTCCAATGCGTACGTATATGTCTTTACTCTGCAAAACTGTATTTCCTTATGAAGTGGTATTCTTACATATCCTTTCGAGAGAAAACTGTCCTGTGCCTTCTCTTTTGAGGCTACACACTTAGACATACACGCAACATGAAAGCTTTTCGACTTACAACGTGTTGTTTAGGAAAACAAGATAATTTCGCACGATGCGGGATTTCCTTAAAACGTGATTTTCTGAAAAATTTTGACGAAAGAAAATTCTCCTTTTGGTTCTCTTTAGATGCTACATGTTAAGACGTACACGCCACAACAATTCTTTTCGAGATACAACGTGTAGTTTTGGAGATACAAGCTAATTTTGTACTATGCGTTATTTCTTCTCGTAAAGAGTTTCCAATGCGTACGTATATGTCTTTACGCTGCAAAACTGTATTTCCTTATGAAGTGGTATTCTTACATATCCTTTCGAGAGAAAACTGTCCTGTGCCTTCTCTTTTGAGGCTACACACTTAGACATACACGCAACATGAAAGCTTTTCGACTTACAACGTGTTGTTTAGGAAAAACAAGATAATTTCGCACGATGCGGGATTTCCTTAAAACGTGATTTTCTGAAAAATTTTGACGAAAGAAAATTCTCCTTTTGGTTCCCTTTAGATGCTACATGTTAAGACGTACACGCCACAACAATTCTTTTCGAGATACAACGTGTAGTTTTGGAGATACAAGCTAATTTTGTACTATGCGTTATTTCTTCTCGTAAAGAGTTTCCAATGCGAAAGTATATGTCTTTACTCTGCAAAACTGTATTTCCTTATGAAGTGGTATTCTTACATATCCTTTCGAGAGAAAACTGTCCTGTGCCTTCTCTTTTGAGGCTACACACTTAGACATACACGCAACATGAAAGCTTTTCGACTTACAACGTGTTGTTTAGGAAAAACAAGATAATTTCGCACGATGCGGGATTTCCTTAAAACGTGATTTTCTGAAAAATTTTGACGAAAGAAAATTCTCCTTTTGGTTCTCTTTAGATGCTACATGTTAAGACGTACACGCCACAACAATTCTTTTCGAGATACAACGTGTAGTTTTGGAGATACAAGCTAATTTTGTACTATGCGTTATTTCTTCTCGTAAAGAGTTTCCAATGCGTACGTATATGTCTTTACTCTGCAAAACTGTATTTCCTTATGAAGTGGTATTCTTACATATCCTTTCAAGAGAAAACTGTCCTGTGCCTTCTCTTTTGAGGCTACACACTTAGACATACACGCAACATGAAAGCTTTTCGACTTACAACGTGTTGTTTAGGAAAAACAAAATAATTTCGCACGATGCGGGATTTCCTTAAAACGTGATTTTCTGAAAAATTTTGACGAAACAAAATTCTCCTTTTGGTTCCCTTTAGATGCTACATGTTAAGACGTACACGCCACAACAATTCTTTTCGAGATACAACGTGTAGTTTTGGAGATACAAGCTAATTTTGTACTATGCGTTATTTCTTCTCGTAAAGAGTTTCCAATGCGTACGTATATGTCTTTACTCTGCAAAACTGTATTTCCTTATGAAGTGGTATTCTTACATATCCTTTCGAGAGAAAACTGTCCTGTGCCTTCTCTTTTGAGGCTACACACTTAGACATACAAGCAACATGAAAGCTTTTCGACTTACAACGTGTTGTTTAGGAAAAACAAGATAATTTCGCACGAGGCGGGAATTCCTTAAAACGTGATTTTCTGAAAAATTTTGACGAAAGAAAATTCTCCTTTTGGTTCCCTTTAGATGCTACATGTTAAGACGTACACGCCACAACAATTCTTTTCGAGATACAACGTGTAGTTTTGGAGATACAAGCTAATTTTGTACTATTCGTTATTTCTTCTCTTAAAGAGTTTCCAATGCGTACGTATATGTCTTTACGCTGCAAAACTGTATTTCCTTATGAAGTGGTATTCTTACATATCCTTTCGAGAGAAAACTGTCCTGTGCCTTCTCTTTTGAGGCTACACACTTAGACATACACGCAACATGAAAGCTTTTCGACTTACAACGTGTTGTTTAGGAAAAACAAGATAATTTCGCACGATGCGGGATTTCCTTAAAACGTGATTTTCTGAAAAATTTTGACGAAAGAAAATTCTCCTTTTGGTTCTCTTTAGATGCTACATGTTAAGACGTACACGCCACAACAATTCTTTTCGAGATACAACGTGTAGTTTTGGAGATACAAGCTAATTTTGTACTATGCGTTATTTCTTCTCGTAAAGAGTTTCCAATGCGTACGTATATGTCTTTACTCTGCAAAACTGTATTTCCTTATGAAGTGGTATTCTTACATATCCTTTCGAGAGAAAACTGTCCTGTGCCTTCTCTTTTGAGGCTACACACTTAGACATACACGCAACATGAAAGCTTTTCGACTTACAACGTGTTGTTTAGGAAAAACAAGATAATTTCGCACGATGCGGGATTTCCTTAAAACGTGATTTTCTGAAAAATTTTGACGAAAGAAAATTCTCCTTTTGGTTCTCTTTAGATGCTACATGTTAAGACGTACACGCCACAACAATTCTTTTCGAGATACAACGTGTAGTTTTGGAGATACAAGCTAATTTTGTACTATGCGTTATTTCTTCTCGTAAAGAGTTTCCAATGCGTACGTATATGTCTTTACTCTGCAAAACTGTATTTCCTTATGAAGTGGTATTCTTACATATCCTTTCAAGAGAAAACTGTCCTGTGCCTTCTCTTTTGAGGCTACACACTTAGACATACACGCAACATGAAAGCTTTTCGACTTACAACGTGTTGTTTAGGAAAAACAAGATAATTTCGCACGATGCGGGATTTCCTTAAAACGTGATTTTCTGAAAAATTTTGACGAAAGAAAATTCTCCTTTTGGTTCCCTTTAGATGCTACATGTTAAGACGTACACGCCACAACAATTCTTTTCGAGATACAACGTGTAGTTTTGGAGATACAAGCTAATTTTGTACTATGCGTTATTTCTTCTCGTAAAGAGTTTCCAATGCGTACATATATGTCTTTACTCTGCAAAACTGTATTTCCTTATGAAGTGGTATTCTTACATATCCTTTCGAGAGAAAACTGTCCTGTGCCTTCTCTTTTGAGGCTACACACTTAGACATACACGCAACATGAAAGCTTTTCGACTTACAACCTGTTGTTTAGGAAAAACAAGATAATTTCGCACGATGCGGGATTTCCTTAAAACGTGATTTTCTGAAAAATTTTGACGAAAGAAAATTCTCCTTTTGGTTCCCTTTAGATGCTACATGTTAAGACGTACACGCCACAACAATTCTTTTCGAGATACAACGTGTAGTTTTGGAGATACAAGCTAATTTTGTACTATGCGTTATTTCTTCTCGTAAAGAGTTTCCAATGCGTACGTATATGTCTTTACGCTGCAAAACTGTATTTCCTTATGAAGTGGTATTCTTACATATCCTTTCGAGAGAAAACTGTCCTGTGCCTTCTCTTTTGAGGCTACACACTTAGACATACACGCAACATGAAAGCTTTTCGACTTACAACGTGTTGTTTAGGAAAAACAAGATAATTTCGCACGATGCGGGATTTCCTTAAAACGTGATTTTCTGAAAAATTTTGACGAAAGAAAATTCTCCTTTTGGTTCTCTTTAGATGCTACATGTTAAGACGTACACGCCACAACAATTCTTTTCGAGATACAACGTGTAGTTTTGGAGATACAAGCTAATTTTGTACTATGCGTTATTTCTTCTCGTAAAGAGTTTCCAATGCGTACGTATATGTCTTTACTCTGCAAAACTGTATTTCCTTATGAAGTGGTATTCTCACATATCCTTTCGAGAGGAAACTGTCCTGTGCCTTCTCTTTTGAGGCTACACACTTAGACATACACGCAACATGAAAGCTTTTCGACTTACAACGTGTTGTTTAGGAAAAACAAGATAATTTCGCACGATGCAGGATTTCCTTAAAACGTGATTTTCTGAAAAATTTTGACGAAAGAAATTTCTCCTTTTGGTTCTCTTTAGATGCTACATGTTAAGACGTACACGCCACAACAATTCTTTTCGAGATACAACGTGTAGTTTTGGAGATACAAGCTAATTTTGTACTATGCGTTATTTCTTCTCGTAAAGAGTTTCCAATGTGTACGTATATGTCTTTACTCTGCAAAACTGTATTTCCTTATGAAGTGGTATTCTTACATATCCTTTCGAGAGAAAACTGTCCTGTGCCTTCTCTTTTGAGGCTACACACTTAGACATACACGCAACATGAAAGCTTTTCGACTTACAACGTGTTGTTTAGGAAAAACAAGATAATTTCGCACGATGCGGGATTTCCTTAAAACGTGATTTTCTGAAAAATTTTGACGAAAGAAAATTCCCCTTTTGGTTCTCTTTAGATGCTACATGTTAAGACGTACACGCCACAACAATTGTTTTCGAGATACAACGTGTAGTTTTGGAGATACAAGCTAATTTTGTACTATGCGTTATTTCTTCTCGTAAAGAGTTTCCAATGCGTACGTATATGTCTTTACTCTGCAAAACTGTATTTCCTTATGAAGTGGTATTCTTACATATCCTTTCGAGAGAAAACTGTCCTGTGCCTTCTCTTTTGAGGCTACACACTTAGACATACACGCAACATGAAAGCTTTTCGACTTACAACGTGTTGTTTAGGAAAAACAAGATAATTTCGCACGATGCGGGATTTCCTTAAAACGTGATTTTCTGAAAAATTTTGACGAAAGAAAATTCTCCTTTTGGTTCTCTTTAGATGCTACATGTTAAGACGTACACGCCACAACAATTCTTTTCGAGATACAACGTGTAGTTTTGGAGATACAAGCTAATTTTGTACTATGCGTTATTTCTTCTCCTAAAGAGTTTCCAATGCGTACGTATATGTCTTTACTCTGCAAAACTGTATTTCCTTATGAAGTGGTATTCATACATATCCTTTCGAGAGAAAACTGTCCTGTGCCTTCTCTTTTGAGGCTACACACTTAGACATACACGCAACATGAAAGCTTTTCGACTTACAACGTGTTGTTTAGGAAAAACAAGATAATTTCGCACGATGCGGGATTTCCTTAAAACGTGATTTTCTGAAAAATTTTGACGAAAGAAAATTCTCCTTTTGGTTCCCTTTAGATGCTACATGTTAAGACGTACACGCCACAACAATTCTTTTCGAGATACAACGTGTAGTTTTGGAGATACAAGCTAATTTTGTACTATGCGTTATTTCTTCTCGTAAAGAGTTTCCAATGCGTACATATATGTCTTTACTCTGCAAAACTGTATTTCCTTATGAAGTGGTATTCTTACATATCCTTTCGAGAGAAAACTGTCCTGTGCCTTCTCTTTTGAGGCTACACACTTAGACATACACGCAACATGAAAGCTTTTCGACTTACAACGTGTTGTTTAGGAAAAACAAGATAATTTCTCACGATGCGGGATTTCCTTAAAACGTGATTTTCTGAAAAATTTTGACGAAAGAAAATTCTCCTTTTGGTTCCCTTTAGATGCTACATGTTAAGACGTACACGCCACAACAATTCTTTTCGAGATACAACGTGTAGTTTTGGAGATACAAGCTAATTTTGTACTATGCGTTATTTCTTCTCGTAAAGAGTTTCCAATGCGTACGTATATGTCTTTACTCTGCAAAACTGTATTTCCTTATGAAGTGGTATTCTTACATATCCTTTCGAGAGAAAACTGTCCTGTGCCTTCTCTTTTGAGGCTACACACTTAGACATACACGCAACATGAAAGCTTTTCGACTTACAACGTGTTGTTTAGGAAAAACAAGATAATTTCGCACGATGCGGGATTTCCTTAAAACGTGATTTTCTGAAAAATTTTGACGAAAGAAAATTCTCCTTTTGGTTCTCTTTAGATGCTACATGTTAAGACGTACACGCCACAACAATTCTTTTCGAGATACAACGTGTAGTTTTGGAGATACAAGCTAATTTTGTACTATGCGTTATTTCTTCTCGTAAAGAGTTTCCAATGCGTACGTATATGTCTTTACTCTGCAAAACTGTATTTCCTTATGAAGTGGTATTCTTACATATCCTTTCAAGAGAAAACTGTCCTGTGCCTTCTCTTTTGAGGCTACACACTTAGACATACACGCAACATGAAAGCTTTTCGACTTACAACGTGTTGTTTAGGAAAAACAAGATAATTTCGCACGATGCGGGATTTCCTTAAAACGTGATTTTCTGAAAAATTTTGACGAAAGAAAATTCTCCTTTTGGTTCCCTTTAGATGCTACATGTTAAGACGTACACGCCACAACAATTCTTTTCGAGATACAACGTGTAGTTTTGGAGATACAAGCTAATTTTGTACTATGCGTTATTTCTTCTCGTAAAGAGTTTCCAATGCGTACATATATGTCTTTACTCTGCAAAACTGTATTTCCTTATGAAGTGGTATTCTTACATATCCTTTCGAGAGAAAACTGTCCTGTGCCTTCTCTTTTGAGGCTACACACTTAGACATACACGCAACATGAAAGCTTTTCGACTTACAACGTGTTGTTTAGGAAAAACAAGATAATTTCGCACGATGCGGGATTTCCTTAAAACGTGATTTTCTGAAAAATTTTGACGAAAGAAAATTCTCCTTTTGGTTCCCTTTAGATGCTACATGTTAAGACGTACACGCCACAACAATTCTTTTCGAGATACAACGTGTAGTTTTGGAGATACAAGCTAATTTTGTACTATGCGTTATTTCTTCTCGTAAAGAGTTTCCAATGCGTACGTATATGTCTTTACGCTGCAAAACTGTATTTCCTTATGAAGTGGTATTCTTACATATCCTTTCGAGAGAAAACTGTCCTGTGCCTTCTCTTTTGAGGCTACACACTTAGACATACACGCAACATGAAAGCTTTTCGACTTACAACGTGTTGTTTAGGAAAAACAAGATAATTTCGCACGATGCGGGATTTCCTTAAAACGTGATTTTCTGAAAAATTTTGACGAAAGAAAATTCTCCTTTTGGTTCTCTTTAGATGCTACATGTTAAGACGTACACGCCACAACAATTCTTTTCGAGATACAACGTGTAGTTTTGGAGATACAAGCTAATTTTGTACTATGCGTTATTTCTTCTCGTAAAGAGTTTCCAATGCGTACGTATATGTCTTTACTCTGCAAAACTGTATTTCCTTATGAAGTGGTATTCTCACATATCCTTTCGAGAGGAAACTGTCCTGTGCCTTCTCTTTTGAGGCTACACACTTAGACATACACGCAACATGAAAGCTTTTCGACTTACAACGTGTTGTTTAGGAAAAACAAGATAATTTCGCACGATGCAGGATTTCCTTAAAACGTGATTTTCTGAAAAATTTTGACGAAAGAAATTTCTCCTTTTGGTTCTCTTTAGATGCTACATGTTAAGACGTACACGCCACAACAATTCTTTTCGAGATACAACGTGTAGTTTTGGAGATACAAGCTAATTTTGTACTATGCGTTATTTCTTCTCGTAAAGAGTTTCCAATGTGTACGTATATGTCTTTACTCTGCAAAACTGTATTTCCTTATGAAGTGGTATTCTTACATATCCTTTCGAGAGAAAACTGTCCTGTGCCTTCTCTTTTGAGGCTACACACTTAGACATACACGCAACATGAAAGCTTTTCGACTTACAACGTGTTGTTTAGGAAAAACAAGATAATTTCGCACGATGCGGGATTTCCTTAAAACGTGATTTTCTGAAAAATTTTGACGAAAGAAAATTCCCCTTTTGGTTCTCTTTAGATGCTACATGTTAAGACGTACACGCCACAACAATTGTTTTCGAGATACAACGTGTAGTTTTGGAGATACAAGCTAATTTTGTACTATGCGTTATTTCTTCTCGTAAAGAGTTTCCAATGCGTACGTATATGTCTTTACTCTGCAAAACTGTATTTCCTTATGAAGTGGTATTCTTACATATCCTTTCGAGAGAAAACTGTCCTGTGCCTTCTCTTTTGAGGCTACACACTTAGACATACACGCAACATGAAAGCTTTTCGACTTACAACGTGTTGTTTAGGAAAAACAAGATAATTTCGCACGATGCGGGATTTCCTTAAAACGTGATTTTCTGAAAAATTTTGACGAAAGAAAATTCTCCTTTTGGTTCTCTTTAGATGCTACATGTTAAGACGTACACGCCACAACAATTCTTTTCGAGATACAACGTGTAGTTTTGGAGATACAAGCTAATTTTGTACTATGCGTTATTTCTTCTCCTAAAGAGTTTCCAATGCGTACGTATATGTCTTTACTCTGCAAAACTGTATTTCCTTATGAAGTGGTATTCTTACATATCCTTTCGAGAGAAAACTGTCCTGTGCCTTCTCTTTTGAGGCTACACACTTAGACATACACGCAACATGAAAGCTTTTCGACTTACAACGTGTTGTTTAGGAAAAACAAGATAATTTCGCACGATGCGGGATTTCCTTAAAACGTGATTTTCTGAAAAATTTTGACGAAAGAAAATTCTCCTTTTGGTTCCCTTTAGATGCTACATGTTAAGACGTACACGCCACAACAATTCTTTTCGAGATACAACGTGTAGTTTTGGAGATACAAGCTAATTTTGTACTATGCGTTATTTCTTCTCGTAAAGAGTTTCCAATGCGTACATATATGTCTTTACTCTGCAAAACTGTATTTCCTTATGAAGTGGTATTCTTACATATCCTTTCGAGAGAAAACTGTCCTGTGTCTTCTCTTTTGAGGCTACACACTTAGACATACACGCAACATGAAAGCTTTTCGACTTACAACGTGTTGTTTAGGAAAAACAAGATAATTTCTCACGATGCGGGATTTCCTTAAAACGTGATTTTCTGAAAAATTTTGACGAAAGAAAATTCTCCTTTTGGTTCCCTTTAGATGCTACATGTTAAGACGTACACGCCACAACAATTCTTTTCGAGATACAACGTGTAGTTTTGGAGATACAAGCTAATTTTGTACTATGCGTTATTTCTTCTCGTAAAGAGTTTCCAATGCGTACGTATATGTCTTTACTCTGCAAAACTGTATTTCCTTATGAAGTGGTATTCTTACATATCCTTTCGAGAGAAAACTGTCCTGTGCCTTCTCTTTTGAGGCTACACACTTAGACATACACGCAACATGAAAGCTTTTCGACTTACAACGTGTTGTTTAGGAAAAACAAGATAATTTCGCACGATGCGGGATTTCCTTAAAACGTGATTTTCTGAAAAATTTTGACGAAAGAAAATTCTCCTTTTGGTTCTCTTTAGATGCTACATGTTAAGACGTACACGCCACAACAATTCTTTTCGAGATACAACGTGTAGTTTTGGAGATACAAGCTAATTTTGTACTATGCGTTATTTCTTCTCGTAAAGAGTTTCCAATGCGTACGTATATGTCTTTACTCTGCAAAACTGTATTTCCTTATGAAGTGGTATTCTTACATATCCTTTCGAGAGAAAACTGTCCTGTGCCTTCTCTTTTGAGGCTACACACTTAGACATACACGCAACATGAAAGCTTTTCGACTTACAACGTGTTGTTTAGGAAAAACAAGATAATTTCGCACGATGCGGGATTTCCTTAAAACGTGATTTTCTGAAAAATTTTGACGAAAGAAAATTCTCCTTTTGGTTCCCTTTAGATGCTACATGTTAAGACGTACACACCACAACAATTCTTTTCGAGATACAACGTGTAGTTTTGGAGATACAAGCTAATTCTGTACTATGCGTTATTTCTTCTCGTAAAGAGTTTCCAATGCGTACATATATGTCTTTACTCTGCAAAACTGTATTTCCTTATGAAGTGGTATTCTTACATATCCTTTCGAGAGAAAACTGTCCTGTGCCTTCTCTTTTGAGGCTACACACTTAGACATACACGCAACATGAAAGCTTTTCGACTTACAACGTGTTGTTTAGGAAAAACAAGATAATTTCGCACGATGCGGGATTTCCTTAAAACGTGATTTTCTGAAAAATTTTGACGAAAGAAAATTCTCCTTTTGGTTCCCTTTAGATGCTACATGTTAAGACGTACACGCCACAACAATTCTTTTCGAGATACAACGTGTAGTTTTGGAGATACAAGCTAATTTTGTACTATGCGTTATTTCTTCTCGTAAAGAGTTTCCAATGCGTACGTATATGTCTTTACGCTGCAAAACTGTATTTCCTTATGAAGTGGTATTCTTACATATCCTTTCGAGAGAAAACTGTCCTGTGCCTTCTCTTTTGAGGCTACACACTTAGACATACACGCAACATGAAAGCTTTTCGACTTACAACGTGTTGTTTAGGAAAAACAAGATAATTTCGCACGATGCGGGATTTCCTTAAAACGTGATTTTCTGAAAAATTTTGACGAAAGAAAATTCTCCTTTTGGTTCTCTTTAGATGCTACATGTTAAGACGTACACGCCACAACAATTCTTTTCGAGATACAACGTGTAGTTTTGGAGATACAAGCTAATTTTGTACTATGCGTTATTTCTTCTCGTAAAGAGTTTCCAATGCGTACGTATATGTCTTTACGCTGCAAAACTGTATTTCCTTATGAAGTGGTATTCTTACATATCCTTTCGAGAGAAAACTGTCCTGTGCCTTCTCTTTTGAGGCTACACACTTAGACATACACGCAACATGAAAGCTTTTCGACTTACAACGTGTTGTTTAGGAAAAACAAGATAATTTCGCACGATGCAGGATTTCCTTAAAACGTGATTTTCTGAAAAATTTTGACGAAAGAAATTTCTCCTTTTGGTTCTCTTTAGATGCTACATGTTAAGACGTACACGCCACAACAATTCTTTTCGAGATACAACGTGTAGTTTTGGAGATACAAGCTAATTTTGTACTATGCGTTATTTCTTCTCGTAAAGAGTTTCCAATGTGTACGTATATGTCTTTACTCTGCAAAACTGTATTTCCTTATGAAGTGGTATTCTTACATATCATTTCGAGAGAAAACTGTCCTGTGCCTTCTCTTTTGAGGCTACACACTTAGACATACACGCAACATATAAGCTTTTCGACTTACAACGTGTTGTTTAGGAAAAACAAGATAATTTCGCACGATGCGGGATTTCCTTAAAACGTGATTTTCTGAAAAATTTTGACGAAAGAAAATTCTCCTTTTGGTTCTCTTTAGATGCTACATGTTAAGACGTACACGCCACAACAATTGTTTTCGAGATACAACGTGTAGTTTTGGAGATACAAGCTAATTTTGTACTATGCGTTATTTCTTCTCGTAAAGAGTTTCCAATGCGTACGTATATGTCTTTACTCTGCAAAACTGTATTTCCTTATGAAGTGGTATTCTTACATATCCTTTCGAGAGAAAACTGTCCTGTGCCTTCTCTTTTGAGGCTACACACTTAGACATACACGCAACATGAAAGCTTTTCGACTTACAACGTGTTGTTTAGGAAAAACAAGATAATTTCGCACGATGCGGGATTTCCTTAAAACGTGATTTTCTGAAAAATTTTGACGAAAGAAAATTCTCCTTTTGGTTCTCTTTAGATGCTACATGTTAAGACGTACACGCCACAACAATTCTTTTCGAGATACAACGTGTAGTTTTGGAGATACAAGCTAATTTTGTACTATGCGTTATTTCTTCTCGTAAAGAGTTTCCAATGCGTACGTATATGTCTTTACTCTGCAAAACTGTATTTCCTTATGAAGTGGTATTCTTACATATCCTTTCGAGAGAAAACTGTCCTGTGCCTTCTCTTTTGAGGCTACACACTTAGACATACACGCAACATGAAAGCTTTTCGACTTACAACGTGTTGTTTAGGAAAAACAAGATAATTTCGCACGATGCGGGATTTCCTTAAAACGTGATTTTCTGAAAAATTTTGACGAAAGAAAATTCTCCTTTTGGTTCCCTTTAGATGCTACATGTTAAGACGTACACGCCACAACAATTCTTTTCGAGATACAACGTGTAGTTTTGGAGATACAAGCTAATTTTGTACTATGCGTTATTTCTTCTCGTAAAGAGTTTCCAATGCGTACATATATGTCTTTACTCTGCAAAACTGTATTTCCTTATGAAGTGGTATTCTTACATATCCTTTCGAGAGAAAACTGTCCTGTGCCTTCTCTTTTGAGGCTACACACTTAGACATACACGCAACATGAAAGCTTTTCGACTTACAACGTGTTGTTTAGGAAAAACAAGATAATTTCGCACGATGCGGGATTTCCTTAAAACGTGATTTTCTGAAAAATTTTGACGAAAGAAAATTCTCCTTTTGGTTCCCTTTAGATGCTACATGTTAAGACGTACACGCCACAACAATTCTTTTCGAGATACAACGTGTAGTTTTGGAGATACAAGCTAATTTTGTACTATGCGTTATTTCTTCTCGTAAAGAGTTTCCAATGTGTACGTATATGTCTTTACTCTGCAAAACTGTATTTCCTTATGAAGTGGTATTCTTACATATCCTTTCGAGAGAAAACTGTCCTGTGCCTTCTCTTTTGAGGCTACACACTTAGACATACACGCAACATGAAAGCTTTTCGACTTACAACGTGTTGTTTAGGAAAAACAAGATAATTTCGCACGATGCGGGATTTCCTTAAAACGTGATTTTCTGAAAAATTTTGACGAAAGAAAATTCTCCTTTTGGTTCTCTTTAGATGCTACATGTTAAGACGTACACGCCACAACAATTCTTTTCGAGATACAACGTGTAGTTTTGGAGATACAAGCTAATTTTGTACTATGCGTTATTTCTTCTCGTAAAGAGTTTCCAATGCGTACGTATATGTCTTTACGCTTCAAAACTGTATTTCCTTATGAAGTGGTATTCTTACATATCCTTTCGAGAGAAAACTGTCCTGTGCCTTCTCTTTTGAGGCTACACACTTAGACATACACGCAACATGAAAGCTTTTCGACTTACAACGTGTTGTTTAGGAAAAACAAGATAATTTCGCACGATGCGGGATTTCCTTAAAACGTGATTTTCTGAAAAATTTTGACGAAAGAAAATTCTCCTTTTGGTTCTCTTTAGATGCTACATGTTAAGACGTACACGCCACAACAATTCTTTTAGAGATACAACGTGTAGTTTTGGAGATACAAGCTAATTTTGTACTATGCATTATTTCTTCTCGTAAAGAGTTTCCAATGCGCACGTATATGTCTTTACTCTGCAAAACTGTATTTCCTTATGAAGTGGTATTCTTACATATCCTTTCGAGAGAAAACTGTCCTGTGCCTTCTCTTTTGAGGCTACACACTTAGACATACACGCAACATGAAAGCTTTTCGACTTACAACGTGTTGTTTAGGAAAAACAAGATAATTTCGCACGATGCGGGATTTCCTTAAAACGTGATTTTCTGAAAAATTTTGACGAAAGAAAATTCTCCTTTTGGTTCTCTTTAGATGCTACATGTTAAGACGTACACGCCACAACAATTCTTTTCGAGATACAACGTGTAGTTTTGGAGATACAAGCTAATTTTGTACTATGCGTTATTTCTTCTCGTAAAGAGTTTCCAATGCGTACGTATATGTCTTTACTCTGCAAAACTGTATTTCCTTATGAAGTGGTATTCTTACATATCCTTTCGAGAGAAAACTGTCCTGTGCCTTCTCTTTTGAGGCTACACACTTAGACATACACGCAACATGAAAGCTTTTCGACTTACAACGTGTTGTTTAGGAAAAACAAGATAATTTCGCACGATGCGGGATTTCCTTAAAACGTGATTTTCTGAAAAATTTTGACGAAACAAAATTCTCCTTTTGGTTCTCTTTAGATGCTACATGTTAAGACGTACACGCCACAACAATTCTTTTCGAGATACAACGTGTAGTTTTGGAGATACAAGCTAATTTTGTACTATGCGTTATTTCTTCTCGTAAAGAGTTTCCAATGCGTACGTATATGTCTTTACTCTGCAAAACTGTATTTCCTTATGAAGTGGTATTCTTACATATCCTTTCGAGAGAAAACTGTCCTGTGCCTTCTCTTTTGAGGCTACACACGTAGACATACACGCAACATGAAAGCTTTTCGACTTACAACGTGTTGTTTAGGAAAAACAAGATAATTTCGCACGATGCAGGATTTCCTTAAAACGTGATTTTCTGAAAAATTTTGACGAAAGAAATTTCTCCTTTTGGTTCTCTTTAGATGCTACATGTTAAGACGTACACGCCACAACAATTCTTTTCGAGATACAACGTGTAGTTTTGGAGATACAAGCTAATTTTGTACTATGCGTTATTTCTTCTCGTAAAGAGTTTCCAATGTGTACGTATATGTCTTTACTCTGCAAAACTGTATTTCCTTATGAAGTGGTATTCTTACATATCCTTTCGAGAGAAAACTGTCCTGTGCCTTCTCTTTTGAGGCTACACACTTAGACATACACGCAACATGAAAGCTTTTCGACTTACAACGTGTTGTTTAGGAAAAACAAGATAATTTCGCACGATGCGGGATTTCCTTAAAACGTGATTTTCTGAAAAATTTTGACGAAAGAAAATTCTCCTTTTGGTTCTCTTTAGATGCTACATGTTAAGACGTACACGCCACAACAATTCTTTTCGAGATACAACGTGTAGTTCTGGAGATACAAGCTAATTTTGTACTATGCGTTATTTCTTCTCGTAAAGAGTTTCCAATGCGTATGTATATGTCTTTACTCTGCAAAACTGTATTTCCTTATGAAGTGGTATTCTTACATATCCTTTCGAGAGAAAACTGTCCTGTGCCTTCTCTTTTGAGGCTACACACTTAGACATACACGCAACATGAAAGCTTTTCGACTTACAACGTGTTGTTTAGGAAAAACAAGATAATTTCGCACGATGCGGGATTTCCTTAAAACGTGATTTTCTGAAAAATTTTGACGAAAGAAAATTCTCCTTTTGGTTCTCTTTAGATGCTACATGTTAAGACGTACACGCCACAACAATTCTTTTCGAGATACAACGTGTAGTTTTGGAGATACAAGCTAATTTTGTACTATGCGTTATTTCTTCTCGTAAAGAGTTTCCAATGCGTACGTATATGTCTTTACTCTGCAAAAATGTATTTCCTTATGAAGTGGTATTCTTACATATCCTTTCGAGAGAAAACTGTCCTGTGCCTTCTCTTTTGAGGCTACACACTTAGACATACACGCAACATGAAAGCTTTTCGACTTACAACGTGTTGTTTAGGAAAAACAAGATAATTTCGCACGATGCGGGATTTCCTTAAAACGTGATTTTCTGAAAAATTTTGACGAAAGAAAATTCTCCTTTTGGTTCCCTTTAGATGCTACATGTTAAGACGTACACGCCACAACAATTCTTTTCGAGATACAACGTGTAGTTTTGGAGATACAAGCTAATTTTGTACTATGCGTTATTTCTTCTCGTAAAGAGTTTCCAATGCGTACATATATGTCTTTACTCTGCAAAACTGTATTTCCTTATGAAGTGGTATTCTTACATATCCTTTCGAGAGAAAACTGTCCTGTGCCTTCTCTTTTGAGGCTACACACTTAGACATACACGCAACATGAAAGCTTTTCGACTTACAACGTGTTGTTTAGGAAAAACAAGATAATTTCGCACGATGCGGGATTTCCTTAAAACGTGATTTTCTGAAAAATTTTGACGAAAGAAAATTCTCCTTTTGGTTCCCTTTAGATGCTACATGTTAAGACGTACACGCCACAACAATTCTTTTCGAGATACAACGTGTAGTTTTGGAGATACAAGCTAATTTTGTACTATGCGTTATTTCTTCTCGTAAAGAGTTTCCAATGTGTACGTATATGTCTATACTCTGCAAAACTGTATTTCCTTATGAAGTGGTATTCTTACATATCCTTTCGAGAGAAAACTGTCCTGTGCCTTCTCTTTTGAGGCTACACACTTAGACATACACGCAACATGAAAGCTTTTCGACTTACAACGTGTTGTTTAGGAAAAACAAGATAATTTCGCACGATGCGGGATTTCCTTAAAACGTGATTTTCTGAAAAATTTTGACGAAAGAAAATTCTCCTTTTGGTTCTCTTTAGATGCTACATGTTAAGACGTACACGCCACAACAATTCTTTTCGAGATACAACGTGTAGTTTTGGAGATACAAGCTAATTTTGTACTATGCGTTATTTCTTCTCGTAAAGAGTTTCCAATGCGTACGTATATGTCTTTACGCTTCAAAACTGTATTTCCTTATGAAGTGGTATTCTTACATATCCTTTCGAGAGAAAACTGTCCTGTGCCTTCTCTTTTGAGGCTACACACTTAGACATACACGCAACATGAAAGCTTTTCGACTTACAACGTGTTGTTTAGGAAAAACAAGATAATTTCGCACGATGCGGGATTTCCTTAAAACGTGATTTTCTGAAAAATTTTGACGAAAGAAAATTCTCCTTTTGGTTCTCTTTAGATGCTACATGTTAAGACGTACACGCCACAACAATTCTTTTAGAGATACAACGTGTAGTTTTGGAGATACAAGCTAATTTTGTACTATGCATTATTTCTTCTCGTAAAGAGTTTCCAATGCGCACGTATATGTCTTTACTCTGCAAAACTGTATTTCCTTATGAAGTGGTATTCTTACATATCCTTTCGAGAGAAAACTGTCCTGTGCCTTCTCTTTTGAGGCTACACACTTAGACATACACGCAACATGAAAGCTTTTCGACTTACAACGTGTTGTTTAGGAAAAACAAGATAATTTCGCACGATGCGGGATTTCCTTAAAACGTGATTTTCTGAAAAATTTTGACGAAAGAAAATTCTCCTTTTGGTTCTCTTTAGATGCTACATGTTAAGACGTACACGCCACAACAATTCTTTTCGAGATACAACGTGTAGTTTTGGAGATACAAGCTAATTTTGTACTATGCGTTATTTCTTCTCGTAAAGAGTTTCCAATGCGTACGTATATGTCTTTACTCTGCAAAACTGTATTTCCTTATGAAGTGGTATTCTTACATATCCTTTCGAGAGAAAACTGTCCTGTGCCTTCTCTTTTGAGGCTACACACTTAGACATACACGCAACATGAAAGCTTTTCGACTTACAACGTGTTGTTTAGGAAAAACAAGATAATTTCGCACGATGCGGGATTTCCTTAAAACGTGATTTTCTGAAAAATTTTGACGAAAGAAAATTCTCCTTTTGGTTCTCTTTAGATGCTACATGTTAAGACGTACACGCCACAACAATTCTTTTCGAGATACAACGTGTAGTTTTGGAGATACAAGCTAATTTTGTACTATGCGTTATTTCTTCTCGTAAAGAGTTTCCAATGCGTACGTATATGTCTTTACGCTGCAAAACTGTATTTCCTTATGAAGTGGTATTCTTACATATCCTTTCGAGAGAAAACTGTCCTGTGCCTTCTCTTTTGAGGCTACACACTTAGACATACACGCAACATGAAAGCTTTTCGACTTACAACGTGTTGTTTAGGAAAAACAAGATAATTTCGCATGATGCGGGATTTCCTTAAAACGTGATTTTCTGAAAAATTTTGACGAAAGAAAATTCTCCTTTTGGTTCTCTTTAGATGCTACATGTTAAGACGTACACGCCACAACAATTCTTTTCGAGATACAACGTGTAGTTTTGGAGATACAAGCTAATTTTGTACTATGCGTTATTTCTTCTCGTAAAGAGTTTCCAATGCGTACGTATATGTCTTTACTCTGCAAAACTGTATTTCCTTATGAAGTGGTATTCTTACATATCCTTTCGAGAGAAAACTGTCCTGTGCCTTCTCTTTTGAGGCTACACACTTAGACATACACGCAACATGAAAGCTTTTCGACTTACAACGTGTTGTTTAGGAAAAACAAGATAATTTCGCACGATGCGGGATTTCCTTAAAACGTGATTTTCTGAAAAATTTTGACGAAAGAAAATTCTCCTTTTGGTTCTCGTTAGATGCTACACGTTAAGACGTACACGCCACAACAATTCTTTTCGAGATACAACGTGTAGTTTTGGAGATACAAGCTAATTTTGTACTATGCGTTATTTCTTCTCGTAAAGAGTTTCCAATGCGGACGTATATGTCTTTACTCTGCAAAACTGTATTTCCTTATGAAGTGGTATTCTTACATATCCTTTCGAGAGAAAACTGTCCTGTGCCTTCTCTTTTGAGGCTACACACTTAGACATACACGCAACATGAAAGCTTTTCGACTTACAACGTGTTGTTTAGGAAAAACAAGATAATTTCGGACGATGCGGGATTTCCTTAAAACGTGATTTTCTGAAAAATTTTGACGAAAGAAAATTCTCCTTTTGGTTCTCTTTAGATGCTACATGTTAAGACGTACACGCCACAACAATTCTTTTCGAGATACAACGTGTAGTTTTGGAGATACAAGCTAATTTTGTACTATGCGTTATTTCTTCTCGTAAAGAGTTTCCAATGCGTACGTATATGTCTTTACTCTGCAAAACTGTATTTCCTTATGAAGTGGTATTCTTACATATCCTTTCGAGAGAAAACTGTCCTGTGCCTTCTCTTTTGAGGCTACACACGTAGACATACACGCAACATGAAAGCTTTTCGACTTACAACGTGTTGTTTAGGAAAAACAAGATAATTTCGCACGATGCGGGATTTCCTTAAAACGTGATTTTCTGAAAAATTTTGACGAAAGAAAATTCTCCTTTTGGTTCTCTTTAGATGCTACATGTTAAGACGTACACGCCACAACAATTCTTTTCGAGATACAACGTGTAGTTTTGGAGATACAAGCTAATTTTGTACTATGCGTTATTTCTTCTCCTAAAGAGTTTCCAATGCGTACGTATATGTCTTTACTCTGCAAAACTGTATTTCCTTATGAAGTGGTATTCTTACATATCCTTTCGAGAGAAAACTGTCCTGTGCCTTCTCTTTTGAGGCTACACACTTAGACATACACGCAACATGAAAGCTTTTCGACTTACAACGTGTTGTTTAGGAAAAACAAGATAATTTCGCACGATGCGGGATTTCCTTAAAACGTGATTTTCTGAAAAATTTTGACGAAAGAAAATTCTCCTTTTGGTTCTCTTTAGATGCTACATGTTAAGACGTACACGCCACAACAATTCTTTTCGAGATACAACGTGTAGTTTTGGAGATACAAGCTAATTTTGTACTATGCGTTATTTCTTCTCGTAAAGAGTTTCCAATGCGTACGTATATGTCTTTACGCTGCAAAACTGTATTTCCTTATGAAGTGGTATTCTTACATATCCTTTCGAGAGAAAACTGTCCTGTGCCTTCTCTTTTGAGGCTACACACTTAGACATACACGCAACATGAAAGCTTTTCGACTTACAACGTGTTGTTTAGGAAAAACAAGATAATTTCGCACGATGCGGGATTTCCTTAAAACGTGATTTTCTGAAAAATTTTGACGAAAGAAAATTCTCCTTTTGGTTCTCTTTAGATGCTACATGTTAAGACGTACACGCCACAACAATTCTTTTCGAGATACAACGTGTAGTTTTGGAGATACAAGCTAATTTTGTACTATGCGTTATTTCTTCTCGTAAAGAGTTTCCAATGCGTACGTATATGTCTTTACTCTGCAAAACTGTATTTCCTTATGAAGTGGTATTCTTACATATCCTTTCGAGAGAAAACTGTCCTGTGCCTTCTCTTTTGAGGCTACACACTTAGACATACACGCAACATGAAAGCTTTTCGACTTACAACGTGTTGTTTAGGAAAAACAAGATAATTTCGCACGATGCGGGATTTCCTTAAAACGTGATTTTCTGAAAAATTTTGACGAAAGAAAATTCTCCTTTTGGTTCTCTTTAGATGCTACATGTTAAGACGTACACGCCACAACAATTCTTTTCGAGATACAACGTGTAGTTTTGGAGATACAAGCTAATTTTGTACTATGCGTTATTTCTTCTCGTAAAGAGTTTCCAATGCGTACGTATATGTCTTTACTCTGCAAAACTGTATTTCCTTATGAAGTGGTATTCTTACATATCCTTTCGAGAGAAAACTGTCCTGTGCCTTCCTTTTGAGGCTACACACTTAGACATACACGCAACATGAAAGCTTTTCGACTTACAACGTGTTGTTTAGGAAAAACAAGATAATTTCGCACGATGCGGGATTTCCTTAAAACGTGATTTTCTGAAAAATTTTGACGAAAGAAAATTCTCCTTTTGGTTCCCTTTAGATGCTACATGTTAAGACGTACACGCCACAACAATTCTTTTCGAGATACAACGTGTAGTTTTGGAGATACAAGCTAATTTTGTACTATGCGTTATTTCTTCTCGTAAAGAGTTTCCAATGCGTACGTATATGTCTTTACTCTGCAAAACTGTATTTCCTTATGAAGTGGTATTCTTACATATCCTTTCGAGAGAAAACTGTCCTGTGCCTTCTCTTTTGAGGCTACACACGTAGACATACACGCAACATGAAAGCTTTTCGACTTACAACGTGTTGTTTAGGAAAAACAAGATAATTTCGCACGATGCGGGATTTCCTTAAAACGTGATTTTCTGAAAAATTTTGACGAAAGAAAATTCTCCTTTTGGTTCCCTTTAGATGCTACATGTTAAGACGTACACGCCACAACAATTCTTTTCGAGATACAACGTGTAGTTTTGGAGATACAAGCTAATTTTGTACTATGCGTTATTTCTTCTCCTAAAGAGTTTCCAATGCGTACGTATATGTCTTTACTCTGCAAAACTGTATTTCCTTATGAAGTGGTATTCTTACATATCCTTTCGAGAGAAAACTGTCCTGTGCCTTCTCTTTTGAGGCTACACACTTAGACATACACGCAACATGAAAGCTTTTCGACTTACAACGTGTTGTTTAGGAAAAACAAGATAATTTCGCACGATGCGGGATTTCCTTAAAACGTGATTTTCTGAAAAATTTTGACGAAAGAAAATTCTCCTTTTGGTTCTCTTTAGATGCTACATGTTAAGACGTACACGCCACAACAATTCTTTTCGAGATACAACGTGTAGTTTTGGAGATACAAGCTAATTTTGTACTATGCGTTATTTCTTCTCGTAAAGAGTTTCCAATGCGTACGTATATGTCTTTACGCTGCAAAACTGTATTTCCTTATGAAGTGGTATTCTTACATATCCTTTCGAGAGAAAACTGTCCTGTGCCTTCTCTTTTGAGGCTACACACTTAGACATACACGCAACATGAAAGCTTTTCGACTTACAACGTGTTGTTTAGGAAAAACAAGATAATTTCGCACGATGCGGGATTTCCTTAAAACGTGATTTTCTGAAAAATTTTGACGAAAGAAAATTCTCCTTTTGGTTCTCTTTAGATGCTACATGTTAAGACGTACACGCCACAACAATTCTTTTCGAGATACAACGTGTAGTTTTGGAGATACAAGCTAATTTTGTACTATGCGTTATTTCTTCTCGTAAAGAGTTTCCAATGCGTACGTATATGTCTTTACTCTGCAAAACTGTATTTCCTTATGAAGTGGTATTCTTACATATCCTTTCGAGAGAAAACTGTCCTGTGCCTTCTCTTTTGAGGCTACACACTTAGACATACACGCAACATGAAAGCTTTTCGACTTACAACGTGTTGTTTAGGAAAAACAAGATAATTTCGCACGATGCGGGATTTCCTTAAAACGTGATTTTCTGAAAAATTTTGACGAAAGAAAATTCTCCTTTTGGTTCTCTTTAGATGCTACATGTTAAGACGTACACGCCACAACAATTCTTTTCGAGATACAACGTGTAGTTTTGGAGATACAAGCTAATTTTGTACTATGCGTTATTTCTTCTCGTAAAGAGTTTCCAATGCGTACGTATTTGTCTTTACTCTGCAAAACTGTATTTCCTTGTGAAGTGGTATTCTTACATATCCTTTCGAGAGAAAACTGTCCTGTGCCTTCTCTTTTGAGGCTACACACTTAGACATACACGCAACATGAAAGCTTTTCGACTTACAACGTGTTGTTTAGGAAAAACAAGATAATTTCGCACGATGCGGGATTTCCTTAAAACGTGATTTTCTGAAAAATTTTGACGAAAGAAAAGTCTCCTTTTGGTTCTCTTTAGATGCTACATGTTAAGACGTACACGCCACAACAATTCTTTTCGAGATACAACGTGTAGTTTTGGAGATACAAGCTAATTTTGTACTATGCGTTATTTCTTCTCGTAAAGAGTTTCCAATGCTTACGTATATGTCTTTACTCTGCAAAACTGTATTTCCTTATGAAGTGGTATTCTTACATATCCTTTCGAGAGAAAACTGTCCTGTGCCTTCTCTTTTGAGGCTACACACTTAGACATACACGCAACATGAAAGCTTTTCGACTTACAACGTGTTGTTAGGAAAAACAAGATAATTTCGCACGATGCGGGATTTCCTTAAAACGTGATTTTCTGAAAAATTTTGACGAAAGAAAATTCTCCTTTTGGTTCTCTTTAGATGCTACATGTTAAGACGTACACGCCACAACAATTCTTTTCGAGATACAAGGTGTAGTTTTGGAGATACAAGCTAATTTTGTACTATGCGTTATTTCTTCTCCTAAAGAGTTTCCAGTGCGTACGTATATGTCTTTACGCTGCAAAACTGTATTTCCTTATGAAGTGGTATTCTTACATATCCTTTCGAGAGAAAACTGTCCTGTGCATTCTCTTTTGAGGCTACACACTTAGACATACACGCAACATGAAAGCTTTTCGACTTACAACGTGTTGTTTAGGAAAAACAAGATAATTTCGCACGATGCGGGATTTCCTTAAAACGTGATTTTCTGAAAAATTTTGACGAAAGAAAATTCTCCTTTTGGTTCTCTTTAGATGCTACATGTTAAGACGTACACGCCACAACAATTCTTTTCGAGATACAACGTGTAGTTTTGGAGATACAAGCTAATTTTGTACTATGCGTTATTTCTTCTCGTAAAGAGTTTCCAATGCGTACGTATATGTCTTTACGCTGCAAAACTGTATTTCCTTATGAAGTGGTATTCTTACATATCCTTTCGAGAGAAAACTGTCCTGTGCCTTCTCTTTTGAGGCTACACACTTAGACATACACGCAACATGAAAGCTTTTCGACTTACAACGTGTTGTTTAGGAAAAACAAGATAATTTCGCACGATGCGGGATTTCCTTAAAACGTGATTTTCTGAAAAATTTTGACGAAAGAAAATTCTCCTTTTGGTTCTCTTTAGATGCTACATGTTAAGACGTACACGCCACAACAATTCTTTTCGAGATACAACGTGTAGTTTTGGAGATACAAGCTAATTTTGTACTATGCGTTATTTCTTCTCGTAAAGAGTTTCCAATGCTTACGTATATGTCTTTACTCTGCAAAACTGTATTTCCTTATGAAGTGGTATTCTTACATATCCTTTCGAGAGAAAACTGTCCTGTGCCTTCTCTTTTGAGGCTACACACTTAGACATACACGCAACATGAAAGCTTTTCGACTTACAACGTGTTGTTTAGGAAAAACAAGATAATTTCGCACGATGCGGGATTTCCTTAAAACGTGATTTTCTGAAAAATTTTGACGAAAGAAAATTCTCCTTTTGGTTCTCTTTAGATGCTACATGTTAAGACGTACACGCCACAACAATTCTTTTCGAGATACAACGTGTAGTTTTGGAGATACAAGCTAATTTTGTACTATGCGTTATTTCTTCTCCTAAAGAGTTTCCAATGCGTACGTATATGTCTTTACTCTGCAAAACTGTATTTCCTTATGAAGTGGTATTCTTACATATCCTTTCGAGAGAAAACTGTCCTGTGCCTTCTCTTTTGAGGCTACACACTTAGACATACACGCAACATGAAAGCTTTTCGACTTACAACGTGTTGTTTAGGAAAAACAAGATAATTTCGCACGATGCGGGATTTCCTTAAAACGTGATTTTCTGAAAAATTTTGACCAAAGAAAATTCTCCTTTTGGTTCTCTTTAGATGCTACATGTTAAGACGTACACGCCACAACAATTCTTTTCGAGATACAACGTGTAGTTTTGGAGATACAAGCTAATTTTGTACTATGCGTTATTTCTTCTCGTAAAGAGTTTCCAATGCGTACGTATATGTCTTTACGCTGCAAAACTGTATTTCCTTATGAAGTGGTATTCTTACATATCCTTTCGAGAGAAAACTGTCCTGTGCATTCTCTTTTGAGGCTACACACTTAGACATACACGCAACATGAAAGCTTTTCGACTTACAACGTGTTGTTTAGGAAAAACAAGATAATTTCGCACGATGCGGGATTTCCTTAAAAAGTGATTTTCTGAAAAATTTTGACGAAAGAAAATTCTCCTTTTGGTTCTCTTTAGATGCTACATGTTAAGACGTACACGCCACAACAATTCTTTTCGAGATACAACGTGTAGTTTTGGAGATACAAGCTAATTTTGTACTATGCGTTATTTCTTCTCGTAAAGAGTTTCCAATGCGTACGTATATGTCTTTACGCTGCAAAACTGTATTTCCTTATGAAGTGGTATTTTTACATATCCTTTCGAGAGAAAACTGTCCTGTGCCTTCTCTTTTGAGGCTACACACTTAGACATACACGCAACATGAAAGCTTTTCGACTTACAACGTGTTGTTTAGGAAAAACAAGATAATTTCGCACGATGCGGGATTTCCTTAAAACGTGATTTTCTGAAAAATTTTGACGAAAGAAAATTCTCCTTTTGGTTCTCTTTAGATGCTACATGTTAAGACGTACACGCCACAACAATTCTTTTCGAGATACAACGTGTAGTTTTGGAGATACAAGCTAATTTTGTACTATGCGTTATTTCTTCTCGTAAAGAGTTTCCAATGCGTACGTATATGTCTTTACGCTGCAAAACTGTATTTCCTTATGAAGTGGTATTCTTACATATCCTTTCGAGAGAAAACTGTCCTGTGCCTTCTCTTTTGAGGCTACACACTTAGACATACACGCAACATGAAAGCTTTTCGACTTACAACGTGTTGTTTAGGAAAAACAAGATAATTTCGCACGATGCGGGATTTCCTTAAAACGTGATTTTCTGAAAAATTTTGACGAAAGAAAATTCTCCTTTTGGTTCTCTTTAGATGCTACATGTTAAGACGTACACGCCACAACAATTCTTTTCGAGATACAACGTGTAGTTTTGGAGATACAAGCTAATTTTGTACTATGCGTTATTTCTTCTCGTAAAGAGTTTCCAATGCGTACGTATATGTCTTTACTCTGCAAAACTGTATTTCCTTATGAAGTGGTATTCTTACATATCCTTTCGAGAGAAAACTGTCCTGTGCCTTCTCTTTTGAGGCTACACACTTAGACATACACGCAACATGAAAGCTTTTCGACTTACAACGTGTTGTTTAGGAAAAACAAGATAATTTCGCACGATGCGGGATTTCCTTAAAACGTGATTTTCTGAAAAATTTTGACGAAAGAAAATTCTCCTTTTGGTTCTCTTTAGATGCTACATGTTAAGACGTACACGCCACAACAATTCTTTTCGAGATACAACGTGTAGTTTTGGAGATACAAGCTAATTTTGTACTATGCGTTATTTCTTCTCGTAAAGAGTTTCCAATGCGTACGTATTTGTCTTTACTCTGCAAAACTGTATTTCCTTGTGAAGTGGTATTCTTACATATCTTTTCGAGAGAAAACTGTCCTGTGCCTTCTCTTTTGAGGCTACACACTTAGACATACACGCAACATGAAAGCTTTTCGACTTACAACGTGTTGTTTAGGAAAAACAAGATAATTTCGCACGATGCGGGATTTCCTTAAAACGTGATTTTCTGAAAAATTTTGACGAAAGAAAAGTCTCCTTTTGGTTCTCTTTAGATGCTACATGTTAAGACGTACACGCCACAACAATTCTTTTCGAGATACAACGTGTAGTTTTGGAGATACAAGCTAATTTTGTACTATGCGTTATTTCTTCTCGTAAAGAGTTTCCAATGCTTACGTATATGTCTTTACTCTGCAAAACTGTATTTCCTTATGAAGTGGTATTCTTACATATCCTTTCGAGAGAAAACTGTCCTGTGCCTTCTCTTTTGAGGCTACACACTTAGACATACACGCAACATGAAAGCTTTTCGACTTACAACGTGTTGTTAGGAAAAACAAGATAATTTCGCACGATGCGGGATTTCCTTAAAACGTGATTTTCTGAAAAATTTTGACGAAAGAAAATTCTCCTTTTGGTTCTCTTTAGATGCTACATGTTAAGACGTACACGCCACAACAATTCTTTTCGAGATACAAGGTGTAGTTTTGGAGATACAAGCTAATTTTGTACTATGCGTTATTTCTTCTCCTAAAGAGTTTCCAGTGCGTACGTATATGTCTTTACGCTGCAAAACTGTATTTCCTTATGAAGTGGTATTCTTACATATCCTTTCGAGAGAAAACTGTCCTGTGCATTCTCTTTTGAGGCTACACACTTAGACATACACGCAACATGAAAGCTTTTCGACTTACAACGTGTTGTTTAGGAAAAACAAGATAATTTCGCACGATGCGGGATTTCCTTAAAACGTGATTTTCTGAAAAATTTTGACGAAAGAAAATTCTCCTTTTGGTTCTCTTTAGATGCTACATGTTAAGACGTACACGCCACAACAATTCTTTTCGAGATACAACATGTAGTTTTGGAGATACAAGCTAATTTTGTACTATGCGTTATTTCTTCTCGTAAAGAGTTTCCAATGCGTACGTATATGTCTTTACGCTGCAAAACTGTATTTCCTTATGAAGTGGTATTCTTACATATCCTTTCGAGAGAAAACTGTCCTGTGCCTTCTCTTTTGAGGCTACACACTTAGACATACACGCAACATGAGAGCTTTTCGACTTACAACGTGTTGTTTAGGAAAAACAAGATAATTTCGCACGATGCGGGATTTCCTTAAAACGTGATTTTCTGAAAAATTTTGACGAAAGAAAATTCTCCTTTTGGTTCTCTTTAGATGCTACATGTTAAGACGTACACGCCACAACAATTCTTTTCGAGATACAAGGTGTAGTTTTGGAGATACAAGCTAATTTTGTACTATGCGTTATTTCTTCTCGTAAAGAGTTTCCAATGCTTACGTATATGTCTTTACTCTGCAAAACTGTATTTCCTTATGAAGTGGTATTCTTACATATCCTTTCGAGAGAAAACTGTCCTGTGCCTTCTCTTTTGAGGCTACACACTTAGACATACACGCAACATGAAAGCTTTTCGACTTACAACGTGTTGTTTAGGAAAAACAAGATAATTTCGCACGATGCGGGATTTCCTTAAAACGTGATTTTCTGAAAAATTTTGACGAAAGAAAATTCTCCTTTTGGTTCTCTTTAGATGCTACATGTTAAGACGTACACGCCACAACAATTCTTTTCGAGATACAACGTGTAGTTTTGGAGATACAAGCTAATTTTGTACTATGCGTTATTTCTTCTCCTAAAGAGTTTCCAATGCGTACGTATATGTCTTTACTCTGCAAAACTGTATTTCCTTATGAAGTGGTATTCTTACATATCCTTTCGAGAGAAAACTGTCCTGTGCCTTCTCTTTTGAGGCTACACACTTAGACATACACGCAACATGAAAGCTTTTCGACTTACAACGTGTTGTTTAGGAAAAACAAGATAATTTCGCACGATGCGGGATTTCCTTAAAACGTGATTTTCTGAAAAATTTTGACCAAAGAAAATTCTCCTTTTGGTTCTCTTTAGATGCTACATGTTAAGACGTACACGCCACAACAATTCTTTTCGAGATACAACGTGTAGTTTTGGAGATACAAGCTAATTTTGTACTATGCGTTATTTCTTCTCGTAAAGAGTTTCCAATGCGTACGTATATGTCTTTACGCTGCAAAACTGTATTTCCTTATGAAGTGGTATTCTTACATATCATTTCGAGAGAAAACTGTCCTGTGCATTCTCTTTTGAGGCTACACACTTAGACATACACGCAACATGAAAGCTTTTCGACTTACAACGTGTTGTTTAGGAAAAACAAGATAATTTCGCACGATGCGGGATTTCCTTAAAAAGTGATTTTCTGAAAAATTTTGACGAAAGAAAATTCTCCTTTTGGTTCTCTTTAGATGCTACATGTTAAGACGTACACGCCACAACAATTCTTTTCGAGATACAACGTGTAGTTTTGGAGATACAAGCTAATTTTGTACTATGCGTTATTTCTTCTCGTAAAGAGTTTCCAATGCGTACGTATATGTCTTTACGCTGCAAAACTGTATTTCCTTATGAAGTGGTATTTTTACATATCCTTTCGAGAGAAAACTGTCCTGTGCCTTCTCTTTTGAGGCTACACACTTAGACATACACGCAACATGAAAGCTTTTCGACTTACAACGTGTTGTTTAGGAAAAACAAGATAATTTCGCACGATGCGGGATTTCCTTAAAACGTGATTTTCTGAAAAATTTTGACGAAAGAAAATTCTCCTTTTGGTTCTCTTTAGATGCTACATGTTAAGACGTACACGCCACAACAATTCTTTTCGAGATACAACGTGTAGTTTTGGAGATACAAGCTAATTTTGTACTATGCGTTATTTCTTCTCGTAAAGAGTTTCCAATGCGTACGTATATGTCTTTACGCTGCAAAACTGTATTTCCTTATGAAGTGGTATTCTTACATATCCTTTCGAGAGAAAACTGTCCTGTGCCTTCTCTTTTGAGGCTACACACTTAGACATACACGCAACATGAAAGCTTTTCGACTTACAACGTGTTGTTTAGGAAAAACAAGATAATTTCGCACGATGCGGGATTTCCTTAAAACGTGATTTTCTGAAAAATTTTGACGAAAGAAAATTCTCCTTTTGGTTCTCTTTAGATGCTACATGTTAAGACGTACACGCCACAACAATTCTTTTCGAGATACAACGTGTAGTTTTGGAGATACAAGCTAATTTTGTACTATGCGTTATTTCTTCTCGTAAAGAGTTTCCAATGCGTACGTATATGTCTTTACTCTGCAAAACTGTATTTCCTTATGAAGTGGTATTCTTACATATCCTTTCGAGAGAAAACTGTCCTGTGCCTTCTCTTTTGAGGCTACACACTTAGACATACACGCAACATGAAAGCTTTTCGACTTACAACGTGTTGTTTAGGAAAAACAAGATAATTTCGCACGATGCGGGATTTCCTTAAAACGTGATTTTCTGAAAAATTTTGACGAAAGAAAATTCTCCTTTTGGTTCTCTTTAGATGCTACATGTTAAGACGTACACGCCACAACAATTCTTTTCGAGATACAACGTGTAGTTTTGGAGATACAAGCTAATTTTGTACTATGCGTTATTTCTTCTCGTAAAGAGTTTCCAATGCGTACGTATTTGTCTTTACTCTGCAAAACTGTATTTCCTTGTGAAGTGGTATTCTTACATATCCTTTCGAGAGAAAACTGTCCTGTGCCTTCTCTTTTGAGGCTACACACTTAGACATACACGCAACATGAAAGCTTTTCGACTTACAACGTGTTGTTTAGGAAAAACAAGATAATTTCGCACGATGCGGGATTTCCTTAAAACGTGATTTTCTGAAAAATTTTGACGAAAGAAAAGTCTCCTTTTGGTTCTCTTTAGATGCTACATGTTAAGACGTACACGCCACAACAATTCTTTTCGAGATACAACGTGTAGTTTTGGAGATACAAGCTAATTTTGTACTATGCGTTATTTCTTCTCGTAAAGAGTTTCCAATGCTTACGTATATGTCTTTACTCTGCAAAACTGTATTTCCTTATGAAGTGGTATTCTTACATATCCTTTCGAGAGAAAACTGTCCTGTGCCTTCTCTTTTGAGGCTACACACTTAGACATACACGCAACATGAAAGCTTTTCGACTTACAACGTGTTGTTAGGAAAAACAAGATAATTTCGCACGATGCGGGATTTCCTTAAAACGTGATTTTCTGAAAAATTTTGACGAAAGAAAATTCTCCTTTTGGTTCTCTTTAGATGCTACATGTTAAGACGTACACGCCACAACAATTCTTTTCGAGATACAAGGTGTAGTTTTGGAGATACAAGCTAATTTTGTACTATGCGTTATTTCTTCTCCTAAAGAGTTTCCAGTGCGTACGTATATGTCTTTACGCTGCAAAACTGTATTTCCTTATGAAGTGGTATTCTTACATATCCTTTCGAGAGAAAACTGTCCTGTGCATTCTCTTTTGAGGCTACACACTTAGACATACACGCAACATGAAAGCTTTTCGACTTACAACGTGTTGTTTAGGAAAAACAAGATAATTTCGCACGATGCGGGATTTCCTTAAAACGTGATTTTCTGAAAAATTTTGACGAAAGAAAATTCTCCTTTTGGTTCTCTTTAGATGCTACATGTTAAGACGTACACGCCACAACAATTCTTTTCGAGATACAACGTGTAGTTTTGGAGATACAAGCTAATTTTGTACTATGCGTTATTTCTTCTCGTAAAGAGTTTCCAATGCGTACGTATATGTCTTTACGCTGCAAAACTGTATTTCCTTATGAAGTGGTATTCTTACATATCCTTTCGAGAGAAAACTGTCCTGTGCCTTCTCTTTTGAGGCTACACACTTAGACATACACGCAACATGAAAGCTTTTCGACTTACAACGTGTTGTTTAGGAAAATCAAGATAATTTCGCACGATGCGGGATTTCCTTAAAACGTGATTTTCTGAAAAATTTTGACGAAAGAAAATTCTCCTTTTGGTTCTCTTTAGATGCTACATGTTAAGACGTACACGCCACAACAATTCTTTTCGAGATACAACGTGTAGTTTTGGAGATACAAGCTAATTTTGTACTATGCGTTATTTCTTCTCGTAAAGAGTTTCCAATGCTTACGTATATGTCTTTACTCTGCAAAACTGTATTTCCTTATGAAGTGGTATTCTTACATATCCTTTCGAGAGAAAACTGTCCTGTGCCTTCTCTTTTGAGGCTACACACTTAGACATACACGCAACATGAAAGCTTTTCGACTTACAACGTGTTGTTTAGGAAAAACAAGATAATTTCGCACGATGCGGGATTTCCTTAAAACGTGATTTTCTGAAAAATTTTGACGAAAGAAAATTCTCCTTTTGGTTCTCTTTAGATGCTACATGTTAAGACGTACACGCCACAACAATTCTTTTCGAGATACAACGTGTAGTTTTGGAGATACAAGCTAATTTTGTACTATGCGTTATTTCTTCTCCTAAAGAGTTTCCAATGCGTACGTATATGTCTTTACTCTGCAAAACTGTATTTCCTTATGAAGTGGTATTCTTACATATCCTTTCGAGAGAAAACTGTCCTGTGCCTTCTCTTTTGAGGCTACACACTTAGACATACACGCAACATGAAAGCTTTT
Organism: Apodemus sylvaticus; assembly: GCF_947179515.1. Taxonomy (NCBI): domain Eukaryota; kingdom Metazoa; phylum Chordata; class Mammalia; order Rodentia; family Muridae; genus Apodemus; species Apodemus sylvaticus. The sequence continues at coordinate 46,404 of NW_026263387.1, read as the reverse complement.
CGACTTACAACGTGTTGTTTAGGAAAAACAAGATAATTTCGCACGATGCGGGATTTCCTTAAAACGTGATTTTCTGAAAAATTTTGACCAAAGAAAATTCTCCTTTTGGTTCTCTTTAGATGCTACATGTTAAGACGTACACGCCACAACAATTCTTTTCGAGATACAACGTGTAGTTTTGGAGATACAAGCTAATTTTGTACTATGCGTTATTTCTTCTCGTAAAGAGTTTCCAATGCGTACGTATATGTCTTTACGCTGCAAAACTGTATTTCCTTATGAAGTGGTATTCTTACATATCCTTTCGAGAGAAAACTGTCCTGTGCATTCTCTTTTGAGGCTACACACTTAGACATACACGCAACATGAAAGCTTTTCGACTTACAACGTGTTGTTTAGGAAAAACAAGATAATTTCGCACGATGCGGGATTTCCTTAAAAAGTGATTTTCTGAAAAATTTTGACGAAAGAAAATTCTCCTTTTGGTTCTCTTTAGATGCTACATGTTAAGACGTACACGCCACAACAATTCTTTTCGAGATACAACGTGTAGTTTTGGAGATACAAGCTAATTTTGTACTATGCGTTATTTCTTCTCGTAAAGAGTTTCCAATGCGTACGTATATGTCTTTACGCTGCAAAACTGTATTTCCTTATGAAGTGGTATTTTTACATATCCTTTCGAGAGAAAACTGTCCTGTGCCTTCTCTTTTGAGGCTACACACTTAGACATACACGCAACATGAAAGCTTTTCGACTTACAACGTGTTGTTTAGGAAAAACAAGATAATTTCGCACGATGCGGGATTTCCTTAAAACGTGATTTTCTGAAAAATTTTGACGAAAGAAAATTCTCCTTTTGGTTCTCTTTAGATGCTACATGTTAAGACGTACACGCCACAACAATTCTTTTCGAGATACAACGTGTAGTTTTGGAGATACAAGCTAATTTTGTACTATGCGTTATTTCTTCTCGTAAAGAGTTTCCAATGCTTACGTATATGTCTTTACTCTGCAAAACTGTATTTCCTTATGAAGTGGTATTCTTACATATCCTTTCGAGAGAAAACTGTCCTGTGCCTTTTCTTTTGAGGCTACACACTTAGACATACACGCAACATGAAAGCTTTTCGACTTACAACGTGTTGTTTAGGAAAAACAAGATAATTTCGCACGATGCGGGATTTCCTTAAAACGTGATTTTCTGAAAAATTTTGACGAAAGAAAATTCTCCTTTTGGTTCTCTTTAGATGCTACATGTTAAGACGTACACGCCACAACAATTCTTTTCGAGATACAAGGTGTAGTTTTGGAGATACAAGCTAATTTTGTACTATGCATTATTGCTTCTCGTAAAGAGTTTCCAATGCGTACGTATATGTCTTTACGCTGCAAAACTGTATTTCCTTATGAAGTGGTATTCTTACATATCCTTTCGAGAGAAAACTGTCCTGTGCATTCTCTTTTGAGGCTACACACTTAGACATACACGCAACATGAAAGCTTTTCGACTTACAACGTGTTGTTTAGGAAAAACAAGATAATTTCGCACGATGCGGGATTTCCTTAAAACGTGATTTTCTGAAAAATTTTGACGAAAGAAAATTCTCCTTTTGGTTCTCTTTAGATGCTACATGTTAAGACGTACACGCCACAACAATTCTTTTCGAGATACAACGTGTAGTTTTGGAGATACAAGCTAATTTTGTACTATGCGTTATTTCTTCTCGTAAAGAGTTTCCAATGCGTACGTATATGTCTTTACTCTGCAAAACTGTATTTCCTTATGAAGTGGTATTCTTACATATCCTTTCGAGAGAAAACTGTCCTGTGCCTTCTCTTTTGAGGCTACACACTTAGACATACACGCAACATGAAAGCTTTTCGACTTACAACGTGTTGGTTAGGAAAAACAAGATAATTTCGCACGATGCGGGATTTCCTTAAAACGTGATTTTCTGAAAAATTTTGACGAAAGAAAATTCTCCTTTTGGTTCTCTTTAGATGCTACATGTTAAGACGTACACGCCACAACAATTCTTTTCGAGATACAACGTGTAGTTTTGGAGATACAAGCTAATTTTGTACTATGCGTTATTTCTTCTCGTAAAGAGTTTCCAATGCTTACGTATATGTCTTTACTCTGCAAAACTGTATTTCCTTATGAAGTGGTATTCTTACATATCCTTTCGAGAGAAAACTGTCCTGTGCCTTCTCTTTTGAGGCTACACACTTAGACATACACGCAACATGAAAGCTTTTCGACTTACAACGTGTTGTTTAGGAAAAACAAGATAATTTCGCACGATGCGGGATTTCCTTAAAACGTGATTTTCTGAAAAATTTTGACGAAAGAAAATTCTCCTTTTGGTTCTCTTTAGATGCTACATGTTAAGACGTACACGCCACAACAATTCTTTTCGAGATACAACGTGTAGTTTTGGAGATACAAGCTAATTTTGTACTATGCGTTATTTCTTCTCCTAAAGAGTTTCCAATGCGTACGTATATGTCTTTACTCTGCAAAACTGTATTTCCTTATGAAGTGGTATTCTTACATATCCTTTCGAGAGAAAACTGTCCTGTGCCTTCTCTTTTGAGGCTACACACTTAGACATACACGCAACATGAAAGCTTTTCGACTTACAACGTGTTGTTTAGGAAAAACAAGATAATTTCGCACGATGCGGGATTTCCTTAAAACGTGATTTTCTGAAAAATTTTGACGAAAGAAAATTCTCCTTTTGGTTCTCTTTAGATGCTACATGTTAAGACGTACACGCCAAAACAATTCTTTTCGAGATACAACGTGTAGTTTTGGAGATACAAGCTAATTTTGTACTATGCGTTATTTCTTCTCGTAAAGAGTTTCCAATGCGTACGTATATGTCTTTACTCTGCAAAACTGTATTTCCTTATGAAGTGGTATTCTTACATATCCTTTCGAGAGAAAACTGTCCTGTGCCTTCTCTTTTGAGGCTACACACTTAGACATACACGCAACATGAAAGCTTTTCGACTTACAACGTGTTGGTTAGGAAAAACAAGATAATTTCGCACGATGCGGGATTTCCTTAAAACGTGATTTTCTGAAAAATTTTGACGAAAGAAAATTCTCCTTTTGGTTCTCTTTAGATGCTACATGTTAAGACGTACACGCCACAACAATTCTTTTCGAGATACAACGTGTAGTTTTGGAGATACAAGCTAATTTTGTACTATGCGTTATTTCTTCTCGTAAAGAGTTTCCAATGCTTACGTATATGTCTTTACTCTGCAAAACTGTATTTCCTTATGAAGTGGTATTCTTACATATCCTTTCGAGAGAAAACTGTCCTGTGCCTTCTCTTTTGAGGCTACACACTTAGACATACACGCAACATGAAAGCTTTTCGACTTACAACGTGTTGTTAGGAAAAACAAGATAATTTCGCACGATGCGGGATTTCCTTAAAACGTGATTTTCTGAAAAATTTTGACGAAAGAAAATTCTCCTTTTGGTTCTCTTTAGATGCTACATGTTAAGACGTACACGCCACAACAATTCTTTTCGAGATACAAGGTGTAGTTTTGGAGATACAAGCTAATTTTGTACTATGCGTTATTTCTTCTCCTAAAGAGTTTCCAGTGCGTACGTATATGTCTTTACGCTGCAAAACTGTATTTCCTTATGAAGTGGTATTCTTACATATCCTTTCGAGAGAAAACTGTCCTGTGCATTCTCTTTTGAGGCTACACACTTAGACATACACGCAACATGAAAGCTTTTCGACTTACAACGTGTTGTTTAGGAAAAACAAGATAATTTCGCACGATGCGGGATTTCCTTAAAACGTGATTTTCTGAAAAATTTTGACGAAAGAAAATTCTCCTTTTGGTTCTCTTTAGATGCTACATGTTACTACGTACACGCCACAACAATTCTTTTCGAGATACAACATGTAGTTTTGGAGATACAAGCTAATTTTGTACTATGCGTTATTTCTTCTCGTAAAGAGTTTCCAATGCGTACGTATATGTCTTTACGCTGCAAAACTGTATTTCCTTATGAAGTGGTATTCTTACATATCCTTTCGAGAGAAAACTGTCCTGTGCCTTCTCTTTTGAGGCTACACACTTAGACATACACGCAACATGAAAGCTTTTCGACTTACAACGTGTTGTTTAGGAAAAACAAGATAATTTCGCACGATGCGGGATTTCCTTAAAACGTGATTTTCTGAAAAATTTTGACGAAAGAAAATTCTCCTTTTGGTTCTCTTTAGATGCTACATGTTAAGACGTACACGCCACAACAATTCTTTTCGAGATACAACGTGTAGTTTTGGAGATACAAGCTAATTTTGTACTATGCGTTATTTCTTCTCGTAAAGAGTTTCCAATGCTTACGTATATGTCTTTACTCTGCAAAACTGTATTTCCTTATGAAGTGGTATTCTTACATATCCTTTCGAGAGAAAACTGTCCTGTGCCTTCTCTTTTGAGGCTACACACTTAGACATACACGCAACATGAAAGCTTTTCGACTTACAACGTGTTGTTTAGGAAAAACAAGATAATTTCGCACGATGCGGGATTTCCTTAAAACGTGATTTTCTGAAAAATTTTGACGAAAGAAAATTCTCCTTTTGGTTCTCTTTAGATGCTACATGTTAAGACGTACACGCCACAACAATTCTTTTCGAGATACAACGTGTAGTTTTGGAGATACAAGCTAATTTTGTACTATGCGTTATTTCTTCTCCTAAAGAGTTTCCAATGCGTACGTATATGTCTTTACTCTGCAAAACTGTATTTCCTTATGAAGTGGTATTCTTACATATCCTTTCGAGAGAAAACTGTCCTGTGCCTTCTCTTTTGAGGCTACACACTTAGACATACACGCAACATGAAAGCTTTTCGACTTACAACGTGTTGTTTAGGAAAAACAAGATAATTTCGCACGATGCGGGATTTCCTTAAAACGTGATTTTCTGAAAAATTTTGACCAAAGAAAATTCTCCTTTTGGTTCTCTTTAGATGCTACATGTTAAGACGTACACGCCACAACAATTCTTTTCGAGATACAACGTGTAGTTTTGGAGATACAAGCTAATTTTGTACTATGCGTTATTTCTTCTCGTAAAGAGTTTCCAATGCGTACGTATATGTCTTTACGCTGCAAAACTGTATTTCCTTATGAAGTGGTATTCTTACATATCCTTTCGAGAGAAAACTGTCCTGTGCATTCTCTTTTGAGGCTACACACTTAGACATACACGCAACATGAAAGCTTTTCGACTTACAACGTGTTGTTTAGGAAAAACAAGATAATTTCGCACGATGCGGGATTTCCTTAAAAAGTGATTTTCTGAAAAATTTTGACGAAAGAAAATTCTCCTTTTGGTTCTCTTTAGATGCTACATGTTAAGACGTACACGCCACAACAATTCTTTTCGAGATACAACGTGTAGTTTTGGAGATACAAGCTAATTTTGTACTATGCGTTATTTCTTCTCGTAAAGAGTTTCCAATGCGTACGTATATGTCTTTACGCTGCAAAACTGTATTTCCTTATGAAGTGGTATTTTTACATATCCTTTCGAGAGAAAACTGTCCTGTGCCTTCTCTTTTGAGGCTACACACTTAGACATACACGCAACATGAAAGCTTTTCGACTTACAACGTGTTGTTTAGGAAAAACAAGATAATTTCGCACGATGCGGGATTTCCTTAAAACGTGATTTTCTGAAAAATTTTGACGAAAGAAAATTCTCCTTTTGGTTCTCTTTAGATGCTACATGTTAAGACGTACACGCCACAACAATTCTTTTCGAGATACAACGTGTAGTTTTGGAGATACAAGCTAATTTTGTACTATGCGTTATTTCTTCTCGTAAAGAGTTTCCAATGCGTACGTATATGTCTTTACGCTGCAAAACTGTATTTCCTTATGAAGTGGTATTCTTACATATCCTTTCGAGAGAAAACTGTCCTGTGCCTTCTCTTTTGAGGCTACACACTTAGACATACACGCAACATGAAAGCTTTTCGACTTACAACGTGTTGTTTAGGAAAAACAAGATAATTTCGCACGATGCGGGATTTCCTTAAAACGTGATTTTCTGAAAAATTTTGACGAAAGAAAATTCTCCTTTTGGTTCTCTTTAGATGCTACATGTTAAGACGTACACGCCACAACAATTCTTTTCGAGATACAACGTGTAGTTTTGGAGATACAAGCTAATTTTGTACTATGCGTTATTTCTTCTCGTAAAGAGTTTCCAATGCGTACGTATATGTCTTTACTCTGCAAAACTGTATTTCCTTATGAAGTGGTATTCTTACATATCCTTTCGAGAGAAAACTGTCCTGTGCCTTCTCTTTTGAGGCTACACACTTAGACATACACGCAACATGAAAGCTTTTCGACTTACAACGTGTTGTTTAGGAAAAACAAGATAATTTCGCACGATGCGGGATTTCCTTAAAACGTGATTTTCTGAAAAATTTTGACAAAAGAAAATTCTCCTTTTGGTTCTCTTTAGATGCTACATGTTAAGACGTACACGCCACAACAATTCTTTTCGAGATACAACGTGTAGTTTTGGAGATACAAGCTAATTTTGTACTATGCGTTATTTCTTCTCGTAAAGAGTTTCCAATGCGTACGTATTTGTCTTTACTCTGCAAAACTGTATTTCCTTGTGAAGTGGTATTCTTACATATCCTTTCGAGAGAAAACTGTCCTGTGCCTTCTCTTTTGAGGCTACACACTTAGACATACACGCAACATGAAAGCTTTTCGACTTACAACGTGTTGTTTAGGAAAAACAAGATAATTTCGCACGATGCGGGATTTCCTTAAAACGTGATTTTCTGAAAAATTTTGACGAAAGAAAAGTCTCCTTTTGGTTCTCTTTAGATGCTACATGTTAAGACGTACACGCCACAACAATTCTTTTCGAGATACAACGTGTAGTTTTGGAGATACAAGCTAATTTTGTACTATGCGTTATTTCTTCTCGTAAAGAGTTTCCAATGCTTACGTATATGTCTTTACTCTGCAAAACTGTATTTCCTTATGAAGTGGTATTCTTACATATCCTTTCGAGAGAAAACTGTCCTGTGCCTTCTCTTTTGAGGCTACACACTTAGACATACACGCAACATGAAAGCTTTTCGACTTACAACGTGTTGTTAGGAAAAACAAGATAATTTCGCACGATGCGGGATTTCCTTAAAACGTGATTTTCTGAAAAATTTTGACGAAAGAAAATTCTCCTTTTGGTTCTCTTTAGATGCTACATGTTAAGACGTACACGCCACAACAATTCTTTTCGAGATACAAGGTGTAGTTTTGGAGATACAAGCTAATTTTGTACTATGCGTTATTTCTTCTCCTAAAGAGTTTCCAGTGCGTACGTATATGTCTTTACGCTGCAAAACTGTATTTCCTTATGAAGTGGTATTCTTACATATCCTTTCGAGAGAAAACTGTCCTGTGCATTCTCTTTTGAGGCTACACACTTAGACATACACGCAACATGAAAGCTTTTCGACTTACAACGTGTTGTTTAGGAAAAACAAGATAATTTCGCACGATGCGGGATTTCCTTAAAACGTGATTTTCTGAAAAATTTTGACGAAAGAAAATTCTCCTTTTGGTTCTCTTTAGATGCTACATGTTAAGACGTACACGCCACAACAATTCTTTTCGAGATACAACGTGTAGTTTTGGAGATACAAGCTAATTTTGTACTATGCGTTATTTCTTCTCTTAAAGAGTTTCCAATGCGTACGTATATGTCTTTACGCTGCAAAACTGTATTTCCTTATGAAGTGGTATTCTTACATATCCTTTCGAGAGAAAACTGTCCTGTGCCTTCTCTTTTGAGGCTACACACTTAGACATACACGCAACATGAAAGCTTTTCGACTTACAACGTGTTGTTTAGGAAAATCAAGATAATTTCGCACGATGCGGGATTTCCTTAAAACGTGATTTTCTGAAAAATTTTGACGAAAGAAAATTCTCCTTTTGGTTCTCTTTAGATGCTACATGTTAAGACGTACACGCCACAACAATTCTTTTCGAGATACAACGTGTAGTTTTGGAGATACAAGCTAATTTTGTACTATGCGTTATTTCTTCTCGTAAAGAGTTTCCAATGCTTACGTATATGTCTTTACTCTGCAAAACTGTATTTCCTTATGAAGTGGTATTCTTACATATCCTTTCGAGAGAAAACTGTCCTGTGCCTTCTCTTTTGAGGCTACACACTTAGACATACACGCAACATGAAAGCTTTTCGACTTACAACGTGTTGTTTAGGAAAAACAAGATAATTTCGCACGATGCGGGATTTCCTTAAAACGTGATTTTCTGAAAAATTTTGACGAAAGAAAATTCTCCTTTTGGTTCTCTTTAGATGCTACATGTTAAGACGTACACGCCACAACAATTCTTTTCGAGATACAACGTGTAGTTTTGGAGATACAAGCTAATTTTGTACTATGCGTTATTTCTTCTCCTAAAGAGTTTCCAATGCGTACGTATATGTCTTTACTCTGCAAAACTGTATTTCCTTATGAAGTGGTATTCTTACATATCCTTTCGAGAGAAAACTGTCCTGTGCCTTCTCTTTTGAGGCTACACACTTAGACATACACGCAACATGAAAGCTTTTCGACTTACAACGTGTTGTTTAGGAAAAACAAGATAATTTCGCACGATGCGGGATTTCCTTAAAACGTGATTTTCTGAAAAATTTTGACCAAAGAAAATTCTCCTTTTGGTTCTCTTTAGATGCTACATGTTAAGACGTACACGCCACAACAATTCTTTTCGAGATACAACGTGTAGTTTTGGAGATACAAGCTAATTTTGTACTATGCGTTATTTCTTCTCGTAAAGAGTTTCCAATGCGTACGTATATGTCTTTACGCTGCAAAACTGTATTTCCTTATGAAGTGGTATTCTTACATATCCTTTCGAGAGAAAACTGTCCTGTGCATTCTCTTTTGAGGCTACACACTTAGACATACACGCAACATGAAAGCTTTTCGACTTACAACGTGTTGTTTAGGAAAAACAAGATAATTTCGCACGATGCGGGATTTCCTTAAAAAGTGATTTTCTGAAAAATTTTGACGAAAGAAAATTCTCCTTTTGGTTCTCTTTAGATGCTACATGTTAAGACGTACACGCCACAACAATTCTTTTCGAGATACAACGTGTAGTTTTGGAGATACAAGCTAATTTTGTACTATGCGTTATTTCTTCTCGTAAAGAGTTTCCAATGCGTACGTATATGTCTTTACGCTGCAAAACTGTATTTCCTTATGAAGTGGTATTCTTACATATCCTTTCGAGAGAAAACTGTCCTGTGCCTTCTCTTTTGAGGCTACACACTTAGACATACACGCAACATGAAAGCTTTTCGACTTACAACGTGTTGTTTAGGAAAAACAAGATAATTTCGCACGATGCGGGATTTCCTTAAAACGTGATTTTCTGAAAAATTTTGACGAAAGAAAATTCTCCTTTTGGTTCTCTTTAGATGCTACATGTTAAGACGTACACGCCACAACAATTCTTTTCGAGATACAACGTGTAGTTTTGGAGATACAAGCTAATTTTGTACTATGCGTTATTTCTTCTCGTAAAGAGTTTCCAATGCGTACGTATATGTCTTTACTCTGCAAAACTGTATTTCCTTATGAAGTGGTATTCTTACATATCCTTTCGAGAGAAAACTGTCCTGTGCCTTCTCTTTTGAGGCTACACACTTAGACATACACGCAACATGAAAGCTTATCGACTTACAACGTGTTGTTTAGGAAAAACAAGATAATTTCACACGATGCGGGATTTCCTTAAAACGTGATTTTCTGAAAAATTTTGACGAAAGAAAATTCTCCTTTTGGTTCTCTTTAGATGCTACATGTTAAGACGTACATGCCACAAAAATTCTTTTCGAGATACAACGTGTAGTTTTGGAGATACAAGCTAATTTTGTACTATGCGTTATTTCTTCTCTTAAAGAGTTTCCAATGCGTACGTATATGTCTTTACTCTGCAAAACTGTATTTCCTTATGAAGTGGTATTCTTACATATCCTTTCGAGAGAAAACAGTCCTGTGCCTTCTCTTTTGAGGCTACACACTTAGACATACACGCAACATGAAAGCTTTTCGACTTACAACGTGTTGTTTAGGAAAAACAAGATAATTTCGCACGATGCGGGATTTCCTTAAAACGTGATTTTCTGAAAAATTTTGACGAAAGAAAATTCTCCTTTTGGTTCTCTTTAGATGCTACATGTTAAGACGTACACGCCACAACAATTCTTTTCGAGATACAACGTGTAGTTTTGGAGATACAAGCTAATTTTGTACTATGCGTTATTTCTTCTCGTAAAGAGTTTCCAATGCGTACGTATATGTCTTTACGCTGCAAAACTGTATTTCCTTATGAAGTGGTATTCTTACGTATCCTTTCGAGAGAAAACTGTCCTGTGCCTTCTCTTTTGAGGCTACACACTTAGACATACACGCAACATGAAAGCTTTTCGACTTACAACGTGTTGTTTAGGAAAAACAAGATAATTTCGCACGATGCGGGATTCCCTTAAAACGTGATTTTCTGAAAAATTTTGACGAAAGAAAATTCTCCTTTTGGTTCTCTTTAGATGCTACATGTTAAGACGTACACGCCACAACAATTCTTTTCGAGATACAACGTGTAGTTTTGGAGATACAAGCTAATTTTGTACTATGCGTTATTTCTTCTCGTAAAGAGTTTTCAATGCGTACGTATATGTCTTTACTCTGCAAAACTGTATTTCCTTATGAAGTGGTATTCTTACATATCCTTTCGAGAGAAAACTGTCCTGTGCCTTCTCTTTTGAGGCTACACACTTAGACATACACGCAACATGAAAGCTTTTCGACTTACAACGTGTTGTTTAGGAAAAACAAGATAATTTCGCACGATGCGGGATTTCCTTAAAACGTGATTTTCTGAAAAATTTTGACGAAAGAAAATTCTCCTTTTGGTTCTCTTTAGATGCTACATGTTAAGACGTACACGCCACAACAATTCTTTTCGAGATACAACGTGTAGTTTTGGAGATACAAGCTAATTTTGTACTATGCGTTATTTCTTCTCGTAAAGAGTTTCCAATGCGTACGTATATGTCTTTACTCTGCAAAACTGTATTTCCTTATGAAGTGGTATTCTTACATATCCTTTCGAGAGAAAACTGTCCTGTGCCTTCTCTTTTGAGGCTACACACTTAGACATACACGCAACATGAAAGCTTTTCGACTTACAACGTGTTGTTTAGGAAAAACAAGATAATTTCGCACGATGCGGGATTTCCTTAAAACGTGATTTTCAGAAAAATTTTGACGAAAGAAAATTCTCCTTTTGGTTCTCTTTAGATGCTACATGTTAAGACGTACACGCCACAACAATTCTTTTCGAGATACAACGTGTAGTTTTGGAGATACAAGCTAATTTTGTACTATGCGTTATTTCTTCTCGTAAAGAGTTTCCAATGCGTACGTATATGTCTTTACTCTGCAAAACTGTAATTCCTTATGAAGTGGTATTCTTACATATCCTTTCGAGAGAAAACTGTCCTGTGCCTTCTCTTTTGAGGCTACCCACTTAGACATACACGCAACATGAAAGCTTTTCGACTTACAACGTGTTGTTTAGGAAAAACAAGATAATTTCGCACGATGCGGGATTTCCTTAAAACGTGATTTTCTGAAAAATTTTGACGAAAGTAAATTCTCCTTTTGGTTCTCTTTAGATGCTACATGTTAAGACGTACACGCCACAACAATTCTTTTCGAGATACAAGGTGTAGTTTTGGAGATACAAGCTAATTTTGTACTATGCGTTATTTCTTCTCGTAAAGAGTTTCCAATGCGTACGTATATGTCTTTACTCTGTAAAACTGTATTTCCTTATGAAGTGGTATTCTTACATATCCTTTCGAGAGAAAACTGTCCTGTGCCTTCTCTTTTGAGGCTACACACTTAGACATACACGCAACATGAAAGCTTTTCGACTTACAACGTGTTGTTTAGGAAAAACAAGATAATTTCGCACGATGCGGGATTTCCTTAAAACGTGATTTTCTGAAAAATTTTGACGAAAGAAAATTCTCCTTTTGGTTCTCTTTAGATGCTACATGTTAAGACGTACACGCCACAACAATTCTTTTCGAGATACAAGGTGTAGTTTTGGAGATACAAGCTAATTTTGTACTATGCGTTATTTCTTCTCGTAAAGAGTTTCCAATGCGTACATATATGTCTTTACTCTGCAAAACTGTATTTCCTTATGAAGTGGTATTCTTACATATCCTTTCGAGAGAAAACTGTCCTGTGCCTTCTCTTTTGAGGCTACACACTTAGACATACACGCAACATGAAAGCATTTCGACTTACAACGTGTTGTTTAGGAAAAACAAGATAATTACGCATGATGCGGGATTTCCTTAAAACGTGATTTTCTGAAAAATTTTGACGAAAGAAAATTCTCCTTTTGGTTCTCTTTAGATGCTACATGTTAAGACGTACACGCCACAACAATTCTTTTCGAGATACAACGTGTAGTTTTGGAGATACAAGCTAATTTTGTACTATGCGTTATTTCTTCTCGTAAAGAGTTTTCAATGCGTACGTATATGTCTTTACTCTGCAAAACTGTATTTCCTTATGAAGTGGTATTCTTACATATCCTTTCGAGAGAAAACTGTCCTGTGCCTTCTCTTTTGAGGCTACACACTTAGACATACACGCAACCTGAAAGCTTTTCGACTTACAACGTGTTGTTTAGGAAAAACAAGATAATTTCGCACGATGCGGGATTTCCTTAAAACGTGATTTTCTGAAAAATTTTGACGAAAGAAAATTCTCCTTTTGGTTCTCTTTAGATGCTACATGTTAAGACGTACACGCCACAACAATTCTTTTCGAGATACAACGTGTAGTTTTGGAGATACAAGCTAATTTTGTACTATGCTTTATTTCTTCTCGTAAAGAGTTTCCAATGCGTACGTATATGTCTTTACTCTGCAAAACTGTATTTCTTTATGAAGTGGTATTCTTACATATCCTTTCGAGAGAAAACTGTCCTGTGCCTTCTCTTTTGAGGCTACACACTTAGACATACACGCAACATGAAAGCTTTTCGACTTACAACGTGTTGTTTAGGAAAAACAAGATAATTTCGCACGATGCGGGATTTCCTTAAAACGTGATTTTCTGAAAAATTTTGACGAAAGAAAATTCTCCTTTTGGTTCTCTTTAGATGCTACATGTTAAGACGTACACGCCACAACAATTCTTTTCGAGATACAACGTGTAGTTTTGGAGATACAAGCTAATTTTGTACTATGCGTTATTTCTTCTCGTAAAGAGTTTCCAATGCGTACGTATATGTCTTTACTCTGCAAAACTGTAATTCCTTATGAAGTGGTATTCTTACATATCCTTTCGAGAGAAAACTGTCCTGTGCCTTCTCTTTTGAGGCTACCCACTTAGACATACACGCAACATGAAAGCTTTTCGACTTACAACGTGTTGTATAGGAAAAACAAGATAATTTCGCACGATGCGGGATTTCCTTAAAACGTGATTTTCTGAAAAATTTTGACGAAAGAAAATTCTCCTTTTGGTTCTCTTTAGATGCTACATGTTAAGACGTACACGCCACAACAATTCTTTTCGAGATACAACGTGTAGTTTTGGAGATACAAGCTAATTTTGTACTATGCGTTATTTCTTCTCGTAAAGAGTTTCCAATGCGTACGTATATGTCTTTACTCTGCAAAACTGTATTTCCTTATGAAGTGGTATTCTTACATATCCTTTCGAGAGAAAACTGTCCTGTGCCTTCTCTTTTGAGGCTACACACTTAGACATACACGCAACATGAAAGCTTTTCGACTTACAACGTGTTGTTTAGGAAAAACAAGATAATTTCGCACGATGCGGGATTTCCTTAAAACGTGATTTTCTGAAAAATTTTGACGAAAGAAAATTCTCCTTTTGGTTCTCTTTAGATGCTACATGTTAAGACGTACACGCCACAACAATTCTTTTCGAGATACAACGTGTAGTTTTGGAGATACAAGCTAATTTTGTACTATGCGTTATTTCTTCTCGTAAAGAGTTTCCAATGCGTACGTATATGTCTTTACTCTGCAAAACTGTATTTCCTTATGAAGTGGTATTCTTACATATCCTTTCGAGAGAAAACTGTCCTGTGCCTTCTCTTTTGAGGCTACACACTTAGACATACACGCAACATGAAAGCTTTTCGACTTACAACGTGTTGCTTAGGAAAAACAAGATAATTTCGCATGATGCGGGATTTCCTTAAAACGTGATTTTCTGAAAAATTTTGACGAAAGAAAATTCTCCTTTTGGTTCTCTTTAGATGCTACATGTTAAGACGTACACGCCACAACAATTCTTTTCGAGATACAACGTGTAGTTTAGGAGATACAAGCTAATTTTGTACTATGCGTTATTTCTTCTCGTAAAGAGTTTCCAATGCGTACGTATATGTCTTTACTCTGCAAAACTGTATTTCCTTATGAAGTGGTATTCTTACATATCCTTTCGAGAGAAAACTGTCCTGTGCCTTCTCTTTTGAGGCTACACACTTAGACATACACGCAACATGAAAGCTTTTCGACTTACAACGTGTTGTTTAGGAAAAACAAGATAGTTTCGCACGATGCGGGATTTCCTTAAAACGTGATTTTCTGAAAAATTTTGACGAAAGAAAATTCTCCTTTTGGTTCTCTTTAGATGCTACATGTTAAGACGTACACGCCACAACAATTCTTTTCGAGATACAAGGTGTAGTTTTGGAGATACAAGCTAATTTTGTACTATGCGTTATTTCTTCTCGTAAAGAGTTTCCAATGCGTACGTATATGTCTTTACACTGCAAAACTGTATTTCCTTATGAAGTGGTATTCTTACATATCCTTTCGAGAGAAAACTGTCCTGTGCCTTCTCTTTTGAGGCTACACACTTAGACATACACGCAACATGAAAGCTTTTCGACTTACAACGTGTTGTTTAGGAAAAACAAGATAATTTCGCACGATGCGGGATTTCCTTAAAACGTGATTTTCTGAAAAATTTTGACGAAAGAAAATTCTCCTTTTGGTTCTCTTTAGATGCTACATGTTAAGACGTACACGCCACAACAATTCTTTTCGAGATACAACGTGTAGTTTTGGAGATACAAGCTAATTTTGTACTATGCGTTATTCCTTCTCGTAAAGAGTTTCCAATGCGTACGTATATGTCTTTACTCTGCAAAACTGTATTTCCTATGAAGTGGTATTCTTACATATCCTTTCGAGAGAAAACAGTCCTGTGCCTTCTCTTTTGAGGCTACACACTTAGACATACACGCAACATGAAAGCTTTTCGACTTACAACGTGTTGTTTAGGAAAAACAAGATAATTTCGCACGATGCGGGATTTCCTTAAAACGTGATTTTCTGAAAAATTTTGACGAAAGAAAATTCTCCTTTTGGTTCTCTTTAGATGCTACATGTTAAGACGTACACGCCACAACAATTCTTTTCGAGATACAACGTGTAGTTTTGGAGATACAAGCTAATTTTGTACTAAGCGTTATTTCTTCTCGTAAAGAGTTTCCAATGCGTACGTATATGTCTTTACGCTGCAAAACTGTATTTCCTTATGAAGTGGTATTCTTACGTATCCTTTCGAGAGAAAACTGTCCTGTGCCTTCTCTTTTGAGGCTACACACTTAGACATACACGCAACATGAAAGCTTTTCGACTTACAACGTGTTGTTTAGGAAAAACAAGATAATTTCGCACGATGCGGGATTTCCTTAAAACGTGATTTTCTGAAAAATTTTGACGAAAGAAAATTCTCCTTTTGGTTCTCTTTAGATGCTACATGTTAAGACGTACACGCCACAACAATTCTTTTCGAGATACAACGTGTAGTTTTGGAGATACAAGCTAATTTTGTACTATGCGTTATTTCTTCTCGTAAAGAGTTTTCAATGCGTACGTATATGTCTTTACTCTGCAAAACTGTATTTCCTTATGAAGTGGTATTCTTACATATCCTTTCGAGAGAAAACTGTCCTGTGCCTTCTCTTTTGAGGCTACACACTTAGACATACACGCAACATGAAAGCTTTTCGACTTACAACGTGTTGTTTAGGAAAAACAAGATAATTTCGCACGATGCGGGATTTCCTTAAAACGTGATTTTCTGAAAAATTTTGACGAAAGAAAATTCTCCTTTTGGTTCTCTTCAGATGCTACATGTTAAGACGTACACGCCACAACAATTCTTTTCGAGATACAACGTGTAGTTTTGGAGATACAAGCTAATTTTGTACTATGCGTTATTTCTTCTCGTAAAGAGTTTCCAATGCTTACGTATATGTCTTTACTCTGCAAAACTGTATTTCCTTATGAAGTGGTATTCTTACATATCCTTTCGAGAGAAAACTGTCCTGTGCCTTCTCTTTTGAGGCTACACACTTAGACATACACGCAACATGAAAGCTTTTCGACTTACAACGTGTTGTTTAGGAAAAACAAGATAATTTCGCACGATGCGGGATTTCCTTAAAACGTGATTTTCTGAAAAATTTTGACGAAAGAAAATTCTCCTTTTGGTTCTCTTTAGATGCTACATGTTAAGACGTACACGCCACAACAATTCTTTTCGAGATACAACGTGTAGTTTTGGAAATACAAGCTAATTTTGTACTATGCGTTATTTCTTCTCGTAAAGAGTTTCCAATGCGTACGTATATGTCTTTACTCTGCAAAACTGTATTTCCTTATGATGTGGTATTCTTACATATCCTTTCGAGAGAAAACTGTCCTGTGCCTTCTCTTTTGAGGCTACACACATAGACATACACGCAACATGAAAGCTTTTCGACTTACAACGTGTTGTTTAGGAAAAACAAGATAATTTCGCACGATGCGGGATTTCCTTAAAACGTGATTTTCTGAAAAATTTTGACGAAAGAAAATTCTCCTTTTGGTTCTCTTTAGATGCTACATGTTAAGACGTACACGCCACAACAATTCTTTTCGAGATACAACGTGTAGTTTTGGAGATACAAGCTAATTTTGTACTATGCGTTATTTCTTCTCGTAAAGAGTTTCCAATGCGTACGTATATGTCTTTACGCTGCAAAACTGTATTTCCTTATGAAGTGGTATTCTTACATATCCTTTCGAGAGAAAACTGTCCTGTGCCTTCTCTTTTGAGGCTACACACTTAGACATACACGCAACATGAAAGCTTTTCGACTTACAACGTGTTGTTTAGGAAAAACAAGATAATTTCGCACGATGCGGGATTTCCTTAAAACGTGATTTTCTGAAAAATTTTGACGAAAGAAAATTCTCCTTTTGGTTCTCTTTAGATGCTACATGTTAAGACGTACACGCCACAACAATTCTTTTCGAGATACAACGTGTAGTTTTGGAGATACAAGCTAATTTTGTACTATGCGTTATTTCTTCTCGTAAAGAGTTTCCAATGCGTACGTATATGTCTTTACTCTGCAAAACTGTATTTCCTTATGAAGTGGTATTCTTACATATCCTTTCGAGAGAAAACTGTCCTGTGCCTTCTCTTTTGAGGCTACACACTTAGACATACACGCAACATGAAAGCTTTTCGACTTACAACGTGTTGTTTAGGAAAAACAAGATAATTTCGCACGATGCGGGATTTCCTTAAAACGTGATTTTCTGAAAAATTTTGACGAAAGAAAATTCTCCTTTTGGTTCTCTTTAGATGCTACATGTTAAGACGTACACGCCACAACAATTCTTTTCGAGATACAACGTGTAGTTTTGGAGATACAAGCTAATTTTGTACTATGCGTTATTCCTTCTCGTAAAGAGTTTCCAATGCGTACGTATATGTCTTTACTCTGCAAAACTGTATTTCCTTATGAAGTGGTATTCTTACATATCCTTTCGAGAGAAAACAGTCCTGTGCCTTCTCTTTTGAGGCTACACACTTAGACATACACGCAACATGAAAGCTTTTCGACTTACAACGTGTTGTTTAGGAAAAACAAGATAATTTCGCACGATGCGGGATTTCCTTAAAACGTGATTTTCTGAAAAATTTTGACGAAAGAAAATTCTCCTTTTGGTTCTCTTTAGATGCTACATGTTAAGACGTACACGCCACAACAATTCTTTTCGAGATACAACGTGTAGTTTTGGAGATACAAGCTAATTTTGTACTATGCGTTATTTCTTCTCGTAAAGAGTTTCCAATGCGTACGTATATGTCTTTACGCTGCAAAACTGTATTTCCTTATGAAGTGGTATTCTTACGTATCCTTTCGAGAGAAAACTGTCCTGTGCCTTCTCTTTTGAGGCTACACACTTAGACATACACGCAACATGAAAGCTTTTCGACTTACAACGTGTTGTTTAGGAAAAACAAGATAATTTCGCACGATGCGGGATTTCCTTAAAACGTGATTTTCTGAAAAATTTTGACGAAAGAAAATTCTCCTTTTGGTTCTCTTTAGATGCTACATGTTAAGACGTACACGCCACAACAATTCTTTTCGAGATACAACGTGTAGTTTTGGAGATACAAGCTAATTTTGTACTATGCGTTATTTCTTCTCGTAAAGAGTTTTCAATGCGTACGTATATGTCTTTACTCTGCAAAACTGTATTTCCTTATGAAGTGGTATTCTTACATATCCTTTCGAGAGAAAACTGTCCTGTGCCTTCTCTTTTGAGGCTACACACTTAGACATACACGCAACATGAAAGCTTTTCGACTTACAACGTGTTGTTTAGGAAAAACAAGATAATTTCGCACGATGCGGGATTTCCTTAAAACGTGATTTTCTGAAAAATTTTGACGAAAGAAAATTCTCCTTTTGGTTCTCTTCAGATGCTACATGTTAAGACGTACACGCCACAACAATTCTTTTCGAGATACAACGTGTAGTTTTGGAGATACAAGCTAATTTTGTACTATGCGTTATTTCTTCTCGTAAAGAGTTTCCAATGCTTACGTATATGTCTTTACTCTGCAAAACTGTATTTCCTTATGAAGTGGTATTCTTACATATCCTTTCGAGAGAAAACTGTCCTGTGCCTTCTCTTTTGAGGCTACACACTTAGACATACACGCAACATGAAAGCTTTTCGACTTACAACGTGTTGTTTAGGAAAAACAAGATAATTTCGCACGATGCGGGATTTCCTTAAAACGTGATTTTCTGAAAAATTTTGACGAAAGAAAATTCTCCTTTTGATTCTCTTTAGATGCTACATGTTAAGACGTACACGCCACAACAATTCTTTTCGAGATACAACGTGTAGTTTTGGAAATACAAGCTAATTTTGTACTATGCGTTATTTCTTCTCGTAAAGAGTTTCCAATGCGTACGTATATGTCTTTACTCTGCAAAACTGTATTTCCTTATGATGTGGTATTCTTACATATCCTTTCGAGAGAAAACTGTCCTGTGCCTTCTCTTTTGAGGCTACACACATAGACATACACGCAACATGAAAGCTTTTCGACTTACAACGTGTCGTTTAGGAAAAACAAGATAATTTCGCACGATGCGGGATTTCCTTAAAACGTGATTTTCTGAAAAATTTTGACGAAAGAAAATTCTCCTTTTGGTTCTCTTTAGATGCTACATGTTAAGACGTACACGCCACAACAATTCTTTTCGAGATACAACGTGTAGTTTTGGAGATACAAGCTAATTTTGTACTATGCGTTATTTCTTCTCGTAAAGAGTTTCCAATGCGTACGTATATGTCTTTACGCTGCAAAACTGTATTTCCTTATGAAGTGGTATTCTTACATATCCTTTCGAGAGAAAACTGTCCTGTGCCTTCTCTTTTGAGGCTACACACTTAGACATACACGCAACATGAAAGCTTTTCGACTTACAACGTGTTGTTTAGGAAAAACAAGATAATTTCGCACGATGCGGGATTTCCTTAAAACGTGATTTTCTGAAAAATTTTGACGAAAGAAAATTCTCCTTTTGGTTCTCTTTAGATGCTACATGTTAAGACGTACACGCCACAACAATTCTTTTCGAGATACAACGTGTAGTTTTGGAGATACAAGCTAATTTTGTACTATGCGTTATTTCTTCTCGTAAAGAGTTTCCAATGCGTACGTATATGTCTTTACTCTGCAAAACTGTATTTCCTTATGAAGTGGTATTCTTACATATCCTTTCGAGAGAAAACTGTCCTGTGCCTTCTCTTTTGAGGCTACACACTTAGACATACACGCAACATGAAAGCTTTTCGACTTACAACGTGTTGTTTAGGAAAAACAAGATAATTTCGCACGATGCGGGATTTCCTTAAAACGTGATTTTCTGAAAAATTTTGACGAAAGAAAATTCTCCTTTTGGTTCTCTTTAGATGCTACATGTTAAGACGTACACGCCACAACAATTCTTTTCGAGATACAACGTGTAGTTTTGGAGATACAAGCTAATTTTGTACTATGCGTTATTTCTTCTCGTAAAGAGTTTCCAATGCGTACGTATATGTCTTTACTCTGCAAAACTGTATTTCCTTATGAAGTGGTATTCTTACATATCCTTTCGAGAGAAAACTGTCCTGTGCCTTCTCTTTTGAGGCTACACACTTAGACATACACGCAACATGAAAGCTTTTCGACTTACAACGTGTTGTTTAGGAAAAACAAGATAATTTCGCACGATGCGGGATTTCCTTAAAACGTGATTTTCTGAAAAATTTTGACGAAAGAAAATTCTCCTTTTGGTTCTCTTCAGATGCTACATGTTAAGACGTACACGCCACAACAATTCTTTTCGAGATACAACGTGTAGTTTTGGAGATACAAGCTAATTTTGTACTATGCGTTATTTCTTCTCGTAAAGAGTTTCCAATGCTTACGTATATGTCTTTACTCTGCAAAACTGTATTTCCTTATGAAGTGGTATTCTTACATATCCTTTCGAGAGAAAACTGTCCTGTGCCTTCTCTTTTGAGGCTACACACTTAGACATACACGCAACATGAAAGCTTTTCGACTTACAACGTGTTGTTTAGGAAAAACAAGATAATTTCGCACGATGCGGGATTTCCTTAAAACGTGATTTTCTGAAAAATTTTGACGAAAGAAAATTCTCCTTTTGGTTCTCTTTAGATGCTACATGTTAAGACGTACACGCCACAACAATTCTTTTCGAGATACAACGTGTAGTTTTGGAAATACAAGCTAATTTTGTACTATGCGTTATTTCTTCTCGTAAAGAGTTTCCAATGCGTACGTATATGTCTTTACTCTGCAAAACTGTATTTCCTTATGATGTGGTATTCTTACATATCCTTTCGAGAGAAAACTGTCCTGTGCCTTCTCTTTTGAGGCTACACACTTAGACATACACGCAACATGAAAGCTTTTCGACTTACAACGTGTCGTTTAGGAAAAACAAGATAATTTCGCACGATGCGGGATTTCCTTAAAACGTGATTTTCTGAAAAATTTTGACGAAAGAAAATTCTCCTTTTGGTTCTCTTTAGATGCTACATGTTAAGACGTACACGCCACAACAATTCTTTTCGAGATACAACGTGTAGTTTTGGAGATACAAGCTAATTTTGTACTATGCGTTATTTCTTCTCGTAAAGAGTTTCCAATGCGTACGTATATGTCTTTACGCTGCAAAACTGTATTTCCTTATGAAGTGGTATTCTTACATATCCTTTCGAGAGAAAACTGTCCTGTGCCTTCTCTTTTGAGGTTACACACTTAGACATACACGCAACATGAAAGCTTTTCGACTTACAACGTGTTGTTTAGGAAAAACAAGATAATTTCGCACGATGCGGGATTTCCTTAAAACGTGATTTTCTGAAAAATTTTGACGAAAGAAAATTCTCCTTTTGGTTCTCTTTAGATGCTACATGTTAAGACGTACACGCCACAACAATTCTTTTCGAGATACAACGTGTAGTTTTGGAGATACAAGCTAATTTTGTACTATGCGTTATTTCTTCTCGTAAAGAGTTTCCAATGCGTACGTATATGTCTTTACTCTGCAAAACTGTATTTCCTTATGAAGTGGTATTCTTACATATCCTTTCGAGAGAAAACTGTCCTGTGCCTTCTCTTTTGAGGCTACCCACTTAGACATACACGCAACATGAAAGCTTTTCGACTTACAACGTGTTGTTTAGGAAAAACAAGATAATTTCGCACGATGCGGGATTTCCTTAAAACGTGATTTTCTGAAAAATTTTGACGAAAGAAAATTCTCCTTTTGGTTCTCTTTAGATGCTACATGTTAAGACGTACACGCCACAACAATTCTTTTCGAGATACAACGTGTAGTTTTGGAGATACAAGCTAATTTTGTACTATGCGTTATTTCTTCTCGTAAAGAGTTTCCAATGCGTACGTATATGTCTTTACTCTGCAAAACTGTATTTCCTTATGAAGTGGTATTCTTACATATCCTTTCGAGAGAAAACTGTCCTGTGCCTTCTCTTTTGAGGCTACACACTTAGACATACACGCAACATGAAAGCTTTTCGACTTACAACGTGTTGTTTAGGAAAAACAAGATAATTTCGCACGATGCGGGATTTCCTTAAAACGTGATTTTCTGAAAAATTTTGACGAAAGAAAATTCTCCTTTTGGTTCTCTTTAGATGCTACATGTTAAGACGTACACGCCACAACAATTCTTTTCGAGATACAACGTGTAGTTTTGGAGATACAAGCTAATTTTGTACTATGCGTTATTTCTTCTCGTAAAGAGTTTCCAATGCGTACGTATATGTCTTTACTCTGCAAAACTGTATTTCCTTATGAAGTGGTATTCTTACATATCCTTTCGAGAGAAAACTGTCCTGTGCCCTCTCTTTTGAGGCTACACACTTAGACATACACGCAACATGAAAGCTTTTCGACTTACAACGTGTTGTTTAGGAAAAACAAGATAATTTCGCACGATGCGGGATTTCCTTAAAACGTGATTTTCTGAAAAATTTTGACGAAAGAAAATTCTCCTTTTGGTTCTCTTTAGATGCTACATGTTAAGACGTACACGCCACAACAATTCTTTTCGAGATACAAGGTGTAGTTTTGGAGATACAAGCTAATTTTGTACTATGCGTTATTTCTTCTCGTAAAGAGTTTCCAATGCGTACGTATATGTCTTTACTCTGCAAAACTGTATTTCCTTATGAAGTGGTATTCTTACATATCCTTTCGAGAGAAAACTGTCCTGTGCCTTCTCTTTTGAGGCTACCCACTTAGACATACACGCAACATGAAAGCTTTTCGACTTACAACGTGTTGTTTAGGAAAAACAAGATAATTTCGCACGATGCGGGATTTCCTTAAAATGTGATTTTCTGAAAAATTTTGACGAAAGAAAATTCTCCTTTTGGTTCTCTTCAGATGCTACATGTTAAGACGTACACGCCACAACAATTCTTTTCGAGATACAACGTGTAGTTTTGGAGATACAAGCTAATTTTGTACTATGCGTTATTTCTTCTCGTAAAGAGTTTCCAATGCTTACGTATATGTCTTTACTCTGCAAAACTGTATTTCCTTATGAAGTGGTATTCTTACATATCCTTTCGAGAGAAAACTATCCTGTGCCTTCTCTTTTGAGGCTACACACTTAGACATACACGCAACATGAAAGCTTTTCGACTTACAACGTGTTGTTTATGAAAAACAAGATAATTTCGCACGATGCGGGATTTCCTTAAAACGTGATTTTCTGAAAAATTTTGACGAAAGAAAATTCTCCTTTTGGTTCTCTTTAGATGCTACATGTTAAGACGTACACGCCACAACAATTCTTTTCGAGATACAACGTGTAGTTTTGGAGATACAAGCTAATTTTTTACTATGCGTTATTTCTTCTCGTAAAGAGTTTCCAATGCGTACGTATATGTCTTTACTCTGCAAAACTGTATTTCCTTATGAAGTGGTATTCTTACATATCCTTTCGAGAGAAAACTGTCCTGTGCCTTCTCTTTTGAGGCTACCCACTTAGACATACACGCAACATGAAAGCTTTTCGACTTACAACGTGTTGTTTAGGAAAAACAAGATAATTTCGCACGATGCGGGATTTCCTTAAAACGTGATTTTCTGAAAAATTTTGACGAAAGAAAATTCTCCTTTTGGTTCTCTTCAGATGCTACATGTTAAGACGTACACGCCACAACAATTCTTTTCGAGATACAACGTGTAGTTTTGGAGATACAAGCTAATTTTGTACTATGCGTTATTTCTTCTCGTAAAGAGTTTCCAATGCTTACGTATATGTCTTTACTCTGCAAAACTGTATTTCCTTATGAAGTGGTATTCTTACATATCCTTTCGAGAGAAAACTGTCCTGTGCCTTCTCTTTTGAGGCTACACACTTAGACATACACGCAACATGAAAGCTTTTCGACTTACAACGTGTTGTTTAGGAAAAACAAGATAATTTCGCACGATGCGGGATTTCCTTAAAACGTGATTTTCTGAAAAATTTTGACGAAAGAAAATTCTCCTTTTGGTTCTCTTTAGATGCTACATGTTAAGACGTACACGCCACAACAATTCTTTTCGAGATACAACGTGTAGTTTTGGAAATACAAGCTAATTTTGTACTATGCGTTATTTCTTCTCGTAAAGAGTTTCCAATGCGTACGTATATGTCTTTACTCTGCAAAACTGTATTTCCTTATGATGTGGTATTCTTACATATCCTTTCGAGAGAAAACTGTCCTGTGCCTTCTCTTTTGAGGCTACACACTTAGACATACACGCAACATGAAAGCTTTTCGACTTACAACGTGTCGTTTAGGAAAAACAAGATAATTTCGCACGATGCGGGATTTCCTTAAAACGTGATTTTCTGAAAAATTTTGACGAAAGAAAATTCTCCTTTTGGTTCTCTTTAGATGCTACATGTTAAGACGTACACGCCACAACAATTCTTTTCGAGATACAACGTGTAGTTTTGGAGATACAAGCTAATTTTGTACTATGCGTTATTTCTTCTCGTAAAGAGTTTCCAATGCGTACGTATATGTCTTTACGCTGCAAAACTGTATTTCCTTATGAAGTGGTATTCTTACATATCCTTTCGAGAGAAAACTGTCCTGTGCCTTCTCTTTTGAGGCTACACACTTAGACATACACGCAACATGAAAGCTTTTCGACTTACAACGTGTTGTTTAGGAAAAACAAGATAATTTCGCACGATGCGGGATTTCCTTAAAACGTGATTTTCTGAAAAATTTTGACGAAAGAAAATTCTCCTTTTGGTTCTCTTTAGATGCTACATGTTAAGACGTACACGCCACAACAATTCTTTTCGAGATACAACGTGTAGTTTTGGAGATACAAGCTAATTTTGTACTATGCGTTATTTCTTCTCGTAAAGAGTTTCCAATGCGTACGTATATGTCTTTACTCTGCAAAACTGTATTTCCTTATGAAGTGGTATTCTTACATATCCTTTCGAGAGAAAACTGTCCTGTGCCTTCTCTTTTGAGGCTACCCACTTAGACATACACGCAACATGAAAGCTTTTCGACTTACAACGTGTTGTTTAGGAAAAACAAGATAATTTCGCACGATGCGGGATTTCCTTAAAACGTGATTTTCTGAAAAATTTTGACGAAAGAAAATTCTCCTTTTGGTTCTCTTTAGATGCTACATGTTAAGACGTACACGCCACAACAATTCTTTTCGAAATACAACGTGTAGTTTTGGAGATACAAGCTAATTTTGTACTATGCGTTATTTCTTCTCATAAAGAGTTTCCAATGCGTACGTATATGTCTTTACTCTGCAAAACTGTATTTCCTTATGAAGTGGTATTCTTACATATCCTTTCGAGAGAAAACTGTCCTGTGCCTTCTCTTTTGAGGCTACACACTTAGACATACACGCAACATGAAAGCTTTTCGACTTACAACGTGTTGTTTAGGAAAAACAAGATAATTTCGCACGATGCGGGATTTCCTTAAAACGTGATTTTCTGAAAAATTTTGACGAAAGAAAATTCTCCTTTTGGTTCTCTTTAGATGCTACATGTTAAGACGTACACGCCACAACAATTCTTTTCGAGATACAAGGTGTAGTTTTGGAGATACAAGCTAATTTTGTACTATGCGTTATTTTCTCTCGTAAAGAGTTTCCAAAGCGTACGTATATGTCTTTACTC
The DNA here is from genome assembly GCF_947179515.1 of Apodemus sylvaticus. NCBI lineage: Eukaryota > Metazoa > Chordata > Mammalia > Rodentia > Muridae > Apodemus > Apodemus sylvaticus. Next base: position 20,135 of record NW_026263387.1, on the reverse strand, counting down.
TGCAAAACTGTATTTCCTTATGAAGTGGTATTCTTACATATCCTTTCGAGAGAAAACTGTCCTGTGCCTTCTCTTTTGAGGCTACACACTTAGACATACACGCAACATGAAAGCTTTTCGACTTACAACGTGTTGTTTAGGAAAAACAAGATAATTTCGCACGATGCGGGATTTCCTTAAAACGTGATTTTCTGAAAAATTTTGACGAAAGAAAATTCTCCTTTTGGTTCTCTTTAGATGCTACATGTTAAGACGTACACGCCACAACAATTCTTTTCGAGATACAACGTGTAGTTTAGGAGATACAAGCTAATTTTGTACTATGCGTTATTTCTTCTCGTAAAGAGTTTCCAATGCGTACGTATATGTCTTTACTCTGCAAAACTGTATTTCCTTATGAAGTGGTATTCTTACATATCCTTTCGAGAGAAAACTGTCCTGTGCCTTCTCTTTTGAGGCTACACACTTAGACATACACGCAACATGAAAGCTTTTCGACTTACAACGTGTTGTTTAGGAAAAACAAGATAATTTCGCACGATGCGGGATTTCCTTAAAACGTGATTTTCTGAAAAATTTTGACGATAGAAAATTCTCCTTTTCGTTCTCTTTAGATGCTACATGTTAAGACATACACGCCACAACAATTCTTTTCGAGATACAACGTGTAGTTTTGGAGATACAAGCTAATTTTGTACTATGCGTTATTTCTTCTCGTAAAGAGTTTCCAATGCGTACGTATATGTCTTTACTCTGCAAAACTGTATTTCCTTATGAAGTGGTATTCTTACATATCCTTTCGAGAGAAAACTGTCCTGTGCCTTCTCTTTTGAGGCTACACACTTAGACATACACGCAACATGAAAGCTTTTCGACTTACAACGTGTCGTTTAGGAAAAACAAGATAATTTCGCACGATGCGGGATTTCCTTAAAACGTGATTTTCTGAAAAATTTTGACGAAAGAAAATTCTCCTTTTGGTTCTCTTTAGATGCTACATGTTAAGACGTACACGCCACAACAATTCTTTTCGAGATACAACGTGTAGTTTTGGAGATACAAGCTAATTTTGTACTATGCGTTATTTCTTCTCGTAAAGAGTTTCCAATGCGTACGTATATGTCTTTACTCTGCAAAACTGTATTTCCTTATGAAGTGGTATTCTTACATATCCTTTCGAGAGAAAACTGTCCTGTGCCTTCTCTTTTGAGGCTACACACTTAGACATACACGCAACATGAAAGCTTTTCGACTTACAACGTGTTGTTTAGGAAAAACAAGATAATTTCGCACGATGCGGGATTTCCTTAAAACGTGATTTTCTGAAAAATTTTGACGAAAGAAAATTCTCCTTTTGGTTCTCTTTAGATGCTACATGTTAAGACGTACACGCCACAACAATTCTTTTCGAGATACAACGTGTAGTTTTGGAGATACAAGCTAATTTTGTACTATGCGTTATTTCTTCTCGTAAAGAGTTTCCAATGCGTACGTATATGTCTTTACTCTGCAAAACTGTATTTCCTTATGAAGTGGTATTCTTACATATCCTTTCGAGAGAAAACTGTCCTGTGCCTTCTCTTTTGAGGCTACACACTTAGACATACACGCAACATGAAAGCTTTTCGACTTACAACGTGTTGTTTAGGAAAAACAAGATAATTTCGCACGATGTGGGATTTCCTTAAAACGTGATTTTCTGAAAAATTTTAACGAAAGAAAATTCTCCTTTTGGTTCTCTTTAGATGCTACATGTTAAGACGTACACGCCACAACAATTCTTTTCGAGATACAACGTGTAGTTTTGGAGATACAAGCTAATTTTGTACTATGCGTTATTTCTTCTCGTAAAGAGTTTCCAATGCGTACGTATATGTCTTTACTCTGCAAAACTGTATTTCCTTATGAAGTGGTATTCTTACATATCCTTTCGAGAGAAAACTGTCCTGTGCCTTCTCTTTTGAGGCTACACACTTAGACATACACGCAACATGAAAGCTTTTCGACTTAAAACGTGTCGTTTAGGAAAAACAAGATAATTTCGCACGATGCAGGATTTCCTTATAACGTGATTTTCTGAAAAATTTTGACGAAAGAAAATTCTCCTTTTGGTTCTCTTTAGATGCTACATGTTAAGACGTACACGCCACAACAATTCTTTTCGAGATACAACGTGTAGTTTTGGAGATACAAGCTAATTTTGTACTATGCGTTATTTCTTCTCGTAAAGAGTTTCCAATGCGTACGTATATGTCTTTACTCTGCAAAACTGTATTTCCTTATGAAGTGGTATTCTTACATATCCTTTCGAGAGAAAACTGTCCTGTGCCTTCTCTTTTGAGGCTACACACTTAGACATACACGCAACATGAAAGCTTTTCGACTTACAACGTGTTGTTTAGGAAAAACAAGATAATTTCGCACGATGCGGGATTTCCTTAAAACGTGATTTTCTGAAAAATTTTGACGAAAGAAAATTCTCATTTTGGTTCTCTTTAGATGCTACATGTTAAGACGTACACGCCACAACAATTCTTTTCGAGATACAACGTGTAGTTTTGGAGATACAAGCTAATTTTGTACTATGCGTTATTTCTTCTCGTAAAGAGTTTCCAATGCGTTCGTATATGTCTTTACTCTGCAAAACTGTATTTCCTTATGAAGTGGTATTCTTACATATCCTTTCGAGAGAAAACTGTCCTGTGCCTTCTCTTTTGAGGCTACACACTTAGACATACACGCAACATGAAAGCTTTTCGACTTACAACGTGTTGTTTAGGAAAAACAAGATAATTTCGCACGATGCGGGATTTCCTTAAAACGTGATTTTGTGAAAAATTTTGACGAAAGAAAATTCTCCTTTTGGTTCTCTTTAGATGCTACATGTTAAGACGTACACGCCACAACAATTCTTTTCGAGATACAACGTGTAGTTTTGGAGATACAAGCTAATTTTGTACTATGCGTTATTTCTTCTCGTAAAGAGTTTCCAATGCGTACGTATATGTCTTTACGCTGCAAAACTGTATTTCCTTATGAAGTGGTATTCTTACATATCCTTTCGAGAGAAAACTGTCCTGTGCCTTCTCTTTTGAGGCTACACACTTAGACATACACGCAACATGAAAGCTTTTCGACTTAAAACGTGTCGTTTAGGAAAAACAAGATAATTTCGCACGATGCAGGATTTCCTTATAACGTGATTTTCTGAAAAATTTTGACGAAAGAAAATTCTCCTTTTGGTTCTCTTTAGATGCTACATGTTAAGACGTACACGCCACAACAATTCTTTTCGAGATACAACGTGTAGTTTTGGAGATACAAGCTAATTTTGTACTATGCGTTATTTCTTCTCGTAAAGAGTTTCCAATGCGTACGTATATGTCTTAACTCTGCAAAACTGTATTTCCTTATGAAGTGGTATTCTTACATATCCTTTCGAGAGAAAACTGTCCTGTGCCTTCTCTTTTGAGGCTACACACTTAGACATACACGCAACATGAAAGCTTTTCGACTTACAACGTGTTGTTTAGGAAAAACAAGATAATTTCGCACGATGCGGGATTTCCTTAAAACGTGATTTTCTGAAAAATTTTGACGAAAGAAAATTCTCATTTTGGTTCTCTTTAGATGCTACATGTTAAGACGTACACGCCACAACAATTCTTTTCGAGATACAACGTGTAGTTTTGGAGATACAAGCTAATTTTGTACTATGCGTTATTTCTTCTCGTAAAGAGTTTCCAATGCGTTCGTATATGTCTTTACTCTGCAAAACTGTATTTCCTTATGAAGTGGTATTCTTACATATCCTTTCGAGAGAAAACTGTCCTGTGCCTTCTCTTTTGAGGCTACACACTTAGACATACACGCAACATGAAAGCTTTTCGACTTACAACGTGTTGTTTAGGAAAAACAAGATAATTTCGCACGATGCGGGATTTCCTTAAAACGTGATTTTGTGAAAAATTTTGACGAAAGAAAATTCTCCTTTTGGTTCTCTTTAGATGCTACATGTTAAGACGTACACGCCACAACAATTCTTTTCGAGATACAACGTGTAGTTTTGGAGATACAAGCTAATTTTGTACTATGCGTTATTTCTTCTCGTAAAGAGTTTCCAATGCGTACGTATATGTCTTTACTCTGCAAAACTGTATTTCCTTATGAAGTGGTATTCTTACATATCCTTTCGAGAGAAAACTGTCCTGTGCCTTCTCTTTTGAGGCTACCCACTTAGACATACACGCAACATGAAAGCTTTTCGACTTACAACGTGTTGTTTAGGAAAAACAAGATAATTTCGCACGATGCGGGATTTCCTTAAAACGTGATTTTCTGAAAAATTTTGACGAAAGAAAATTCTCCTTTTGGTTCTCTTTAGATGCTACATGTTAAGACGTACACACCACAACAATTCTTTTCGAGATACAACGTGTAGTTTTGGAGATACAAGCTAATTTTGTACTATGCGTTATTTCTTCTCGTAAAGAGTTTCCAATGCGTACGTATATGTCTTTACTCTGCAAAACTGTATTTCCTTATGAAGTGGTATTCTTACATATCCTTTCGAGAGAAAACTGTCCTGTGCCTTCTCTTTTGAGGCTACACACTTAGACATACACGCAACATGAAAGCTTTTCGACTTACAACGTGTTGTTTAGGAAAAACAAGATAATTTCGCACGATGCGGGATTTCCTTAAAACGTGATTTTCTGAAAAATTTTGACGAAAGAAAATTCTCCTTTTGGTTCCCTTTAGATGCTACATGTTAAGACGTACACGCCACAACAATTCTTTTCGAGATACAACGTGTAGTTTTGGAGATACAAGCTAATTTTGTACTATGCGTTATTTCTTCTAGTAAAGAGTTTCCAATGCGTACGTATATGTCTTTACTCTGCAAAACTGTATTTCCTTATGAAGTGGTATTCTTACATATCCTTTCGAGAGAAAACTGTCCTGTGCCTTCTCTTTTGAGGCTACACACTTAGACATACACGCAACATGAAAGCTTTTCGACTTACAACGTGTTGTTTAGGAAAAACAAGATAATTTCGCACGATGCGGGATTTCATTAAAACGTGATTTTCTGAAAAATTTTGACGAAAGAAAATTCTCCTTTTGGTTCTCTTTAGATGCTACATGTTAAGACGTACACGCCACAACAATTCTTTTCGAGATACAACATGTAGTTTTGGAGATACAAGCTAATTTTGTACTATGCGTTATTTCTTCTCGTAAAGAGTTTCCAATGCGTACGTATATGTCTTTACTCTGCAAAACTGTATTTCCTTATGAAGTGGTATTCTTACATATCCTTTCGAGAGAAAACTGTCCTGTGCCTTCTCTTTTGAGGCTACACACTTAGACATACACGCAACATGAAAGCTTTTCGACTTACAACGTGTTGTTTAGGAAAAACAAGATAATTTCGCACGATGCGGGATTTCCTTAAAACGTGATTTTCTGAAAAATTTTGACGAAAGAAAATTCTCCTTTTGGTTCTCTTTAGATGCTACATGTTAAGACGTACACGCCACAACAATTCTTTTCGAGATACAACGTGTAGTTTTGGAGATACAAGCTAATTTTGTACTATGCGTTATTTCTTCTCGTAAAGAGTTTCCAATGCGTACGTATATGTCTTTACTCTACAAAACTGTATTTCCTTATGAAGTGGTATTCTTACATATCCTTTCGAGAGAAAACTGTCCTGTGCCTTCTCTTTTGAGGCTACACACTTAGACATACACGCAACATGAAAGCTTTTCGACTTACAACGTGTTGTTTAGGAAAAACAAGATAATTTCGCACGATGCGGGATTTCCTTAAAACGTGATTTTCTGAAAAATTTTGACGAAAGAAAATTCTCCTTTTGGTTCTCTTTAGATGCTACATGTTAAGACGTACACGCCACAACAATTCTTTTCGAGATACAACGTGTAGTTTTGGAGATACAAGCTAATTTTGTACTATGCGTTATTTCTTCTCGTAAAGAGTTTCCAATGCGTACGTATATGTCTTTACTCTGCAAAACTGTATTTCCTTATGAAGTGGTATTCTTACATATCCTTTCGAGAGAAAACTGTCCTGTGCCTTCTCTTTTGAGGCTACACACTTAGACATACACGCAACATGAAAGCTTTTCGACTTACAACGTGTTGTTTAGGAAAAACAAGATAATTTCGCACGATGCGGGATTTCCTTAAAACGTGATTTTCTGAAAAATTTTGACGAAAGAAAATTCTCCTTTTGGTTCTCTTTAGATGCTACATGTTAAGACGTACACGCCACAACAATTCTTTTCGAGATACAACGTGTAGTTTTGGAGATACAAGCTAATTTTGTACTATGCGTTATTTCTTCTCGTAAAGAGTTTCCAATGCGTACGTATATGTCTTTACTCTGCAAAACTGTATTTCCTTATGAAGTGGTATTCTTACATATCCTTTCGAGAGAAAACTGTCCTGTGCCTTCTCTTTTGAGGCTACACACTTAGACATACACGCAACATGAAAGCTTTTCGACTTACAACGTGTTGTTTAGGAAAAACAAGATAATTTCGCACGATGCGGGATTTCCTTAAAACGTGATTTTCTGAAAAATTTTGACGAAAGAAAATTCTCCTTTTGGTTCTCTTTAGATGCTACATGTTAAGACGTACACGCCACAACAATTCTTTTCGAGATACAACGTGTAGTTTTGGAGATACAAGCTAATTTTGTACTATGCGTTATTTCTTCTCGTAAAGAGTTTCCAATGCGTACGTATATGTCTTTACTCTGCAAAACTGTATTTCCTTATGAAGTGGTATTCTTACATATCCTTTCGAGAGAAAACTGTCCTGTGCCTTCTCTTTTGAGGCTACCCACTTAGACATACACGCAACATGAAAGCTTTTCGACTTACAACGTGTTGTTTAGGAAAAACAAGATAATTTCGCACGATGCGGGATTTCCTTAAAACGTGATTTTCTGAAAAATTTTGACGAAAGAAAATTCTCCTTTTGGTTCTCTTTAGATGCTACATGTTAAGACGTACACGCCACAACAATTCTTTTCGAGATACAACGTGTAGTTTTGGAGATACAAGCTAATTTTGTACTATGCGTTATTTCTTCTCGTAAAGAGTTTCCAATGCGTACGTATATGTCTTTACTCTGCAAAACTGTATTTCCTTATGAAGTGGTATTCTTACATATCCTTTCGAGAGAAAACTGTCCTGTGCCTTCTCTTTTGAGGCTACACACTTAGACATACACGCAACATGAAAGCTTTTCGACTTACAACGTGTTGTTTAGGAAAAACAAGATAATTTCGCACGATGCGGGATTTCCTTAAAACGTGATTTTCTGAAAAATTTTGACGAAAGAAAATTCTCCTTTTGGTTCTCTTTAGATGCTACATGTTAAGACGTACACGCCACAACAATTCTTTTCGAGATACAACGTGTAGTTTTGGAGATACAAGCTAATTTTGTACTATGCGTTATTTCTTCTCGTAAAGAGTTTCCAATGCGTACGTATATGTCTTTACTCTGCAAAACTGTATTTCCTTATGAAGTGGTATTCTTACATATCCTTTCGAGAGAAAACTGTCCTGTGCCTTCTCTTTTGAGGCTACACACTTAGACATACACGCAACATGAAAGCTTTTCGACTTACAACGTGTTGTTTAGGAAAAACAAGATAATTTCGCACGATGCGGGATTTCCTTAAAACGTGATTTTCTGAAAAATTTTGACGAAAGAAAATTCTCCTTTTGGTTCTCTTTAGATGCTACATGTTAAGACGTACACGCCACAACAATTCTTTTCGAGATACAACGTGTAGTTTTGGAGATACAAGCTAATTTTGTACTATGCGTTATTTCTTCTCGTAAAGAGTTTCCAATGCGTACGTATATGTCTTTACTCTGCAAAACTGTATTTCCTTATGAAGTGGTATTCTTACATATCCTTTCGAGAGAAAACTGTCCTGTGCCTTCTCTTTTGAGGCTACACACTTAGACATACACGCAACATGAAAGCTTTTCGACTTACAACGTGTTGTTTAGGAAAAACAAGATAATTTCGCACGATGCGGGATTTCCTTAAAACGTGATTTTCTGAAAAATTTTGACGAAAGAAAATTCTCCTTTTGGTTCTCTTTAGATGCTACATGTTAAGACGTACACGCCACAACAATTCTTTTCGAGATACAACGTGTAGTTTTGGAGATACAAGCTAATTTTGTACTATGCGTTATTTCTTCTCGTAAAGAGTTTCCAATGCGTACGTATATGTCTTTACTCTGCAAAACTGTATTTCCTTATGAAGTGGTATTCTTACATATCCTTTCGAGAGAAAACTGTCCTGTGCCTTCTCTTTTGAGGCTACACACTTAGACATACACGCAACATGAAAGCTTTTCGACTTACAACGTGTTGTTTAGGAAAAACAAGATAATTTCGCACGATGCGGGATTTCCTTAAAACGTGATTTTCTGAAAAATTTTGACGAAAGAAAATTCTCCTTTTCGTTCTCTTTAGATGCTACATGTTAAGACGTACACGCCACAACAATTCTTTTCGAGATACAACGTGTAGTTTTGGAGATACAAGCTAATTTTGTACTATGCGTTATTTCTTCTCGTAAAGAGTTTCCAATGCGTACGTATATGTCTTTACTCTGCAAAACTGTATTTCCTTATGAAGTGGTATTCTTACATATCCTTTCGAGAGAAAACTGTCCTGTGCCTTCTCTTTTGAGGCTACACACTTAGACATACACGCAACATGAAAGCTTTTCGACTTACAACGTGTTGTTTAGGAAAAACAAGATAATTTCGCACGATGCGGGATTTCCTTAAAACGTGATTTTCTGAAAAATTTTGACGAAAGAAAATTCTCCTTTTGGTTCTCTTTAGATGCTACATGTTAAGACGTACACGCCACAGCAATTCTTTTCGAGATACAACGTGTAGTTTTGGAGATACAAGCTAATTTTGTACTATGCGTTATTTCTTCTCGTAAAGAGTTTCCAATGCGTACGTATATGTCTTTACTCTGCAAAACTGTATTTCCTTATGAAGTGGTATTCTTACATATCCTTTCGAGAGAAAACTGTCCTGTGCCTTCTCTTTTGAGGCTACCCACTTAGACATACACGCAACATGAAAGCTTTTCGACTTACAACGTGTTGTTTAGGAAAAACAAGATAATTTCGCACGATGCGGGATTTCCTTAAAACGTGATTTTCTGAAAAATTTTGACGAAAGAAAATTCTCCTTTTGGTTCTCTTTAGATGCTACATGTTAAGACGTACACGCCACAACAATTCTTTTCGAGATACAACGTGTAGTTTTGGAGATACAAGCTAATTTTTTACTATGCGTTATTTCTTCTCGTAAAGAGTTTCCAATGCGTACGTATATGTCTTTACTCTGCAAAACTGTATTTCCTTATGAAGTGGTATTCTTACATATCCTTTCGAGAGAAAACTGTCCTGTGCCTTCTCTTTTGGGGCTACACACTTAGACATACACGCAACATGAAAGCTTTTCGACTTACAACGTGTTGTTTAGGAAAAACAAGATAATTTCGCACGATGCGGGATTTCCTTAAAACGTGATTTTCTGAAAAATTTTGACGAAAGAAAATTCTCCTTTTGGTTCTCTTTAGATGCTACATGTTAAGACGTACACGCCACAACAATTCTTTTCGAGATACAACGTGTAGTTTTGGAGATACAAGCTAATTTTGTACTATGCGTTATTTCTTCTCGTAAAGAGTTTCCAATGCGTACGTATATGTCTTTACTCTACAAAACTGTATTTCCTTATGAAGTGGTATTCTTACATATCCTTTCGAGAGAAAACTGTCCTGTGCCTTCTCTTTTGAGGCTACACACTTAGACATACACGCAACATGAAAGCTTTTCGACTTACAACGTGTTGTTTAGGAAAAACAAGATAATTTCGCACGATGCGGGATTTCCTTAAAACGTGATTTTCTGAAAAATTTTGACGAAAGAAAATTCTCCTTTTGGTTCTCTTTAGATGCTACATGTTAAGACGTACACGCCACAACAATTCTTTTCGAGATACAACGTGTAGTTTTGGAGATACAAGCTAATTTTGTACTATGCGTTATTTCTTCTCGTAAAGAGTTTCCAATGCGTACGTATATGTCTTTACTCTGCAAAACTGTATTTCCTTATGAAGTGGTATTCTTACATATCCTTTCGAGAGAAAACTGTCCTGTGCCTTCTCTTTTGAGGCTACACACTTAGACATACACGCAACATGAAAGCTTTTCGACTTACAACGTGTTGTTTAGGAAAAACAAGATAATTTCGCACGATGCGGGATTTCCTTAAAACGTGATTTTCTGAAAAATTTTGACGAAAGAAAATTCTCCTTTTGGTTCTCTTTAGATGCTACATGTTAAGACGTACACGCCACAACAATTCTTTTCGAGATACAACGTGTAGTTTTGGAGATACAAGCTAATTTTGTACTATGCGTTATTTCTTCTCGTAAAGAGTTTCCAATGCGTACGTATATGTCTTTACTCTGCAAAACTGTATTTCCTTATGAAGTGGTATTCTTACATATCCTTTCGAGAGAAAACTGTCCTGTGCCTTCTCTTTTGAGGCTACACACTTAGACATACACGCAACATGAAAGCTTTTCGACTTACAACGTGTTGTTTAGGAAAAACAAGATAATTTCGCACGATGCGGGATTTCCTTAAAACGTGATTTTCTGAAAAATTTTGACGAAAGAAAATTCTCCTTTTGGTTCTCTTTAGATGCTACATGTTAAGACGTACACGCCACAACAATTCTTTTCGAGATACAACGTGTAGTTTTGGAGATACAAGCTAATTTTGTACTATGCGTTATTTCTTCTCGTAAAGAGTTTCCAATGCGTACGTATATGTCTTTACTCTGCAAAACTGTATTTCCTTATGAAGTGGTATTCTTACATATCCTTTCGAGAGAAAACTGTCCTGTGCCTTCTCTTTTGAGGCTACCCACTTAGACATACACGCAACATGAAAGCTTTTCGACTTACAACGTGTTGTTTAGGAAAAACAAGATAATTTCGCACGATGCGGGATTTCCTTAAAACGTGATTTTCTGAAAAATTTTGACGAAAGAAAATTCTCCTTTTGGTTCTCTTTAGATGCTACATGTTAAGACGTACACGCCACAACAATTCTTTTCGAGATACAACGTGTAGTTTTGGAGATACAAGCTAATTTTGTACTATGCGTTATTTCTTCTCGTAAAGAGTTTCCAATGCGTACGTATATGTCTTTACTCTGCAAAACTGTATTTCCTTATGAAGTGGTATTCTTACATATCCTTTCGAGAGAAAACTGTCCTGTGCCTTCTCTTTTGAGGCTACACACTTAGACATACACGCAACATGAAAGCTTTTCGACTTACAACGTGTTGTTTAGGAAAAACAAGATAATTTCGCACGATGCGGGATTTCCTTAAAACGTGATTTTCTGAAAAATTTTGACGAAAGAAAATTCTCCTTTTGGTTCTCTTTAGATGCTACATGTTAAGACGTACACGCCACAACAATTCTTTTCGAGATACAACGTGTAGTTTTGGAGATACAAGCTAATTTTGTACTATGCGTTATTTCTTCTCGTAAAGAGTTTCCAATGCGTACGTATATGTCTTTACTCTGCAAAACTGTATTTCCTTATGAAGTGGTATTCTTACATATCCTTTCGAGAGAAAACTGTCCTGTGCCTTCTCTTTTGAGGCTACACACTTAGACATACACGCAACATGAAAGCTTTTCGACTTACAACGTGTTGTTTAGGAAAAACAAGATAATTTCGCACGATGCGGGATTTCCTTAAAACGTGATTTTCTGAAAAATTTTGACGAAAGAAAATTCTCCTTTTGGTTCTCTTTAGATGCTACATGTTAAGACGTACACGCCACAACAATTCTTTTCGAGATACAACGTGTAGTTTTGGAGATACAAGCTAATTTTGTACTATGCGTTATTTCTTCTCGTAAAGAGTTTCCAATGCGTACGTATATGTCTTTACTCTGCAAAACTGTATTTCCTTATGAAGTGGTATTCTTACATATCCTTTCGAGAGAAAACTGTCCTGTGCCTTCTCTTTTGAGGCTACACACTTAGACATACACGCAACATGAAAGCTTTTCGACTTACAACGTGTTGTTTAGGAAAAACAAGATAATTTCGCACGATGCGGGATTTCCTTAAAACGTGATTTTCTGAAAAATTTTGACGAAAGAAAATTCTCCTTTTGGTTCTCTTTAGATGCTACATGTTAAGACGTACACGCCACAACAATTCTTTTCGAGATACAACGTGTAGTTTTGGAGATACAAGCTAATTTTGTACTATGCGTTATTTCTTCTCGTAAAGAGTTTCCAATGCGTACGTATATGTCTTTACTCTGCAAAACTGTATTTCCTTATGAAGTGGTATTCTTACATATCCTTTCGAGAGAAAACTGTCCTGTGCCTTCTCTTTTGAGGCTACACACTTAGACATACACGCAACATGAAAGCTTTTCGACTTACAACGTGTTGTTTAGGAAAAACAAGATAATTTCGCACGATGCGGGATTTCCTTAAAACGTGATTTTCTGAAAAATTTTGACGAAAGAAAATTCTCCTTTTCGTTCTCTTTAGATGCTACATGTTAAGACGTACACGCCACAACAATTCTTTTCGAGATACAACGTGTAGTTTTGGAGATACAAGCTAATTTTGTACTATGCGTTATTTCTTCTCGTAAAGAGTTTCCAATGCGTACGTATATGTCTTTACTCTGCAAAACTGTATTTCCTTATGAAGTGGTATTCTTACATATCCTTTCGAGAGAAAACTGTCCTGTGCCTTCTCTTTTGAGGCTACACACTTAGACATACACGCAACATGAAAGCTTTTCGACTTACAACGTGTTGTTTAGGAAAAACAAGATAATTTCGCACGATGCGGGATTTCCTTAAAACGTGATTTTCTGAAAAATTTTGACGAAAGAAAATTCTCCTTTTGGTTCTCTTTAGATGCTACATGTTAAGACGTACACGCCACAGCAATTCTTTTCGAGATACAACGTGTAGTTTTGGAGATACAAGCTAATTTTGTACTATGCGTTATTTCTTCTCGTAAAGAGTTTCCAATGCGTACGTATATGTCTTTACTCTGCAAAACTGTATTTCCTTATGAAGTGGTATTCTTACATATCCTTTCGAGAGAAAACTGTCCTGTGCCTTCTCTTTTGAGGCTACCCACTTAGACATACACGCAACATGAAAGCTTTTCGACTTACAACGTGTTGTTTAGGAAAAACAAGATAATTTCGCACGATGCGGGATTTCCTTAAAACGTGATTTTCTGAAAAATTTTGACGAAAGAAAATTCTCCTTTTGGTTCTCTTTAGATGCTACATGTTAAGACGTACACGCCACAACAATTCTTTTCGAGATACAACGTGTAGTTTTGGAGATACAAGCTAATTTTGTACTATGCGTTATTTCTTCTCGTAAAGAGTTTCCAATGCGTACGTATATGTCTTTACTCTGCAAAACTGTATTTCCTTATGAAGTGGTATTCTTACATATCCTTTCGAGAGAAAACTGTCCTGTGCCTTCTCTTTTGAGGCTACACACTTAGACATACACGCAACATGAAAGCTTTTCGACTTACAACGTGTTGTTTAGGAAAAACAAGATAATTTCGCACGATGCGGGATTTCCTTAAAACGTGATTTTCTGAAAAATTTTGACGAAAGAAAATTCTCCTTTTGGTTCTCTTTAGATGCTACATGTTAAGACGTACACGCCACAACAATTCTTTTCGAGATACAACGTGTAGTTTTGGAGATACAAGCTAATTTTGTACTATGCGTTATTTCTTCTCGTAAAGAGTTTCCAATGCGTACGTATATGTCTTTACTCTGCAAAACTGTATTTCCTTATGAAGTGGTATTCTTACATATCCTTTCGAGAGAAAACTGTCCTGTGCCTTCTCTTTTGAGGCTACACACTTAGACATACACGCAACATGAAAGCTTTTCGACTTACAACGTGTTGTTTAGGAAAAACAAGATAATTTCGCACGATGCGGGATTTCCTTAAAACGTGATTTTCTGAAAAATTTTGACGAAAGAAAATTCTCCTTTTGGTTCTCTTTAGATGCTACATGTTAAGACGTACACGCCACAACAATTCTTTTCGAGATACAACGTGTAGTTTTGGAGATACAAGCTAATTTTGTACTATGCGTTATTTCTTCTCGTAAAGAGTTTCCAATGCGTACGTATATGTCTTTACTCTGCAAAACTGTATTTCCTTATGAAGTGGTATTCTTACATATCCTTTCGAGAGAAAACTGTCCTGTGCCTTCTCTTTTGAGGCTACACACTTAGACATACACGCAACATGAAAGCTTTTCGACTTACAACGTGTTGTTTAGGAAAAACAAGATAATTTCGCACGATGCGGGATTTCCTTAAAACGTGATTTTCTGAAAAATTTTGACGAAAGAAAATTCTCCTTTTGGTTCTCTTTAGATGCTACATGTTAAGACGTACACGCCACAACAATTCTTTTCGAGATACAACGTGTAGTTTTGGAGATACAAGCTAATTTTGTACTATGCGTTATTTCTTCTCGTAAAGAGTTTCCAATGCGTACGTATATGTCTTTACTCTGCAAAACTGTATTTCCTTATGAAGTGGTATTCTTACATATCCTTTCGAGAGAAAACTGTCCTGTGCCTTCTCTTTTGAGGCTACACACTTAGACATACACGCAACATGAAAGCTTTTCGACTTACAACGTGTTGTTTAGGAAAAACAAGATAATTTCGCACGATGCGGGATTTCCTTAAAACGTGATTTTCTGAAAAATTTTGACGAAAGAAAATTCTCCTTTTGGTTCTCTTTAGATGCTACATGTTAAGACGTACACGCCACAACAATTCTTTTCGAGATACAACGTGTAGTTTTGGAGATACAAGCTAATTTTGTACTATGCGTTATTTCTTCTCGTAAAGAGTTTCCAATGCGTACGTATATGTCTTTACTCTGCAAAACTGTATTTCCTTATGAAGTGGTATTCTTACATATCCTTTCGAGAGAAAACTGTCCTGTGCCTTCTCTTTTGAGGCTACACACTTAGACATACACGCAACATGAAAGCTTTTCGACTTACAACGTGTTGTTTAGGAAAAACAAGATAATTTCGCACGATGCGGGATTTCCTTAAAACGTGATTTTCTGAAAAATTTTGACGAAAGAAAATTCTCCCTTTGGTTCTCTTTAGATGCTACATGTTAAGACGTACACGCCACAACAATTCTTTTCGAGATACAACGTGTAGTTTTGGAGATACAAGCTAATTTTGTACTATGCGTTATTTCTTCTCGTAAAGAGTTTCCAATGCGTACGTATATGTCTTTACTCTGCAAAACTGTATTTCCTTATGAAGTGGTATTCTTACATATCCTTTCGAGAGAAAACTGTCCTGTGCCTTCTCTTTTGAGGCTACACACTTAGACATACACGCAACATGAAAGCTTTTCGACTTACAACGTGTTGTTTAGGAAAAACAAGATAATTTCGCACGATGCGGGATTTCCTTAAAACGTGATTTCCTGAAAAATTTTGACGAAAGAAAATACTCCTTTTGGTTCTCTTTAGATGCTACATGTTAAGACGTACACGCCACAACAATTCTTTCGAGATACAACGTGTAGTTTTGGAGATACAAGCTAATTTTGTACTATGCGTTATTTCTTCTCCTAAAGAGTTTCCAATGCGTACGTATATGTCTTTACTCTGCAAAACTGTATTTCCTTATGAAGTGGTATTCTTACATATCCTTTCGAGAGAAAACTGTCCTGTGCCTTCTCTTTTGAGGCTACACACTTAGACATACACGCAACATGAAAGCTTTTCGACTTACAACGTGTTGTTTAGGAAAAAACAAGATAATTTCGCACGATGCGGGATTTCCTTAAAACGTGATTTTCTGAAAAATTTTGACGAAAGAAAATTCTCCTTTTGGTTCTCTTTAGATGCTACATGTTAAGACGTACACGCCACAACAATTCTTTTCGAGATACAACGTGTAGTTTTGGAGATACAAGCTAATTTTGTACTATGCGTTATTTCTTCTCGTAAAGAGTTTCCAATGCGTACGTATATGTCTTTACTCTGCAAAACTGTATTTCCTTATGAAGTGGTATTCTTACATATCCTTTCGAGAGAAAACTGTCCTGTGCCTTCTCTTTTGAGGCTACACACTTAGACATACACGCAACATGAAAGCTTTTCGACTTACAACGTGTTGTTTAGGAAAAACAAGATAATTTCGCATGATGCGGGATTTCCTTAAAACGTGATTTTCTGAAAAATTTTGACGAAAGAAAATTCTCCTTTTGGTTCTCTTTAGATGCTACATGTTAAGGACGTACACGCCACAACAATTCTTTTCGAGATACAACGTGTAGTTTTGGAGATACAAGCTAATTTTGTACTATGCGTTATTTCTTCTCGTAAAGAGTTTTCCAATGCGTACGTATATGTCTTTACTCTGCAAAACTAGTATTTCCTTATGAAGTGGTATTCTTACATATCCTTTCGAGAGAAAAACTGTCCTGTGCCTTCTCTTTTGAGGCTACACACTTAGACATACACGCAACATGAAAGCTTTTCGACTTACAACGTGTTGTTTAGGAAAAACAAGATAATTTCGCACGATGCGGGATTTCCTTAAAACGTGATTTTCTGAAAAATTTTGACGAAAGAAAATTCTCCTTTTGGTTCTCTTTAGATGCTACATGTTAAGACGTACACGCCACAAACAATTCTTTTCGAGATACAACGTGTAGTTTTGGAGATACAAGCTAATTTTTGTACTATGCGTTATTTCTTCTCGTAAAGAGTTTCCAATGCGTACGTATATGTCTTTACTCTGCAAAAACTGTATTTCCTTATGAAGTGGTATTCTTACATATCCTTTCGAGAGAAAACTGTCCTGTGCCTTCTCTTTTGAGGCTACACACTTAGACATACACGCAACATGAAAGCTTTTCGACTTACAACGTGTTGTTTAGGAAAAACAAGATAATTTCGCACGATGCGGGATTTCCTTAAAACGTGATTTTCTGAAAAATTTTGACGAAAGAAAATTCTCCTTTTGGTTCTCTTTCAGATGCTACATGTTAAGACGTACACGCCACAACAATTCTTTTCGAGATACAACGTGTAGTTTTGGAGATACAAGCTAATTTTGTACTATGCGTTATTTCTTCTCGTAAAGAGTTTCCAATGCGTACGTATATGTCTTTACTCTGCAAAACTGTATTTCCTTATGAAGTGGTATTCTTACATATCCTTTCGAGAGAAAACTGTCCTGTGCCTTCTCTTTTGAGGCTACACACTTAGACATACACGCAACATGAAAGCTTTTCGACTTACAAACGTGTTGTTTAGGAAAAACAAGATAATTTCGCACGATGCGGGATTTCCTTAAAACGTGATTTTGTGAAAAATTTTGACGAAAGAAAATTCTCCTTTTGGTTCTCTTTAGATGCTACATGTTAAGACGTACACGCCACAACAATTCTTTTCGAGATACAACGTGTAGTTTTGGAGATACAAGCTAATTTTGTACTATGCGTTATTTCTTCTCGTAAAGAGTTTCCAATCGCGTACGTATATGTCTTTACCTCTGCAAAACTGTATTTCCTTATGAAGTGGTATTCTTACATATCCTTTCGAGAGAAAACTGTCCTGTGCCTTCTCTTTTGAGCTACACACTTAGACATACACGCAACATGAAAGCTTTTCGACTTACAACGTGTTGTTTAGGAAAAAACAAGATAATTTCGCACGATGCGGGATTTCCTTAAAACGTGATTTTCTGAAAAATTTTGACGAAAGAAAATTCTCCTTTTGGTTCTCTTTAGATGCTACATGTTAAGAGACGTACACGCCACAACAATTCTTTTCGAGATACAACGTGTAGTTTTGGAGATACAAGCTAATTTTGTACTATGCGTTATTTCTTCTCGTAAAGAGTTTCCAATGCGTACGTATATGTCTTTACTCTGCAAAACTGTATTTCCTTATGAAGTGGTATTCTTACATATCCTTTCGAGAGAAAACTGTCCTGTGCCTTCTCTTTTGAGGCTACACACTTAGACATACACGCAACATGAAAGCTTTTCGACTTACAACGTGTTGTTTAGGAAAAACAAGATAATTTCGCACGATGCGGGATTTCCTTAAAACGTGATTTTCTGAAAAATTTTGACGAAAGAAAATTCTTCCTTTTGGTTCTCTTTAGATGCTACATGTTAAGACGTACACGCCACAACAATTCTTTTCGAGATACAACGTGTAGTTTTGGAGATACAAGCTAATTTTGTACTATGCGTTATTTCTTCTCGTAAAGAGTTTCCAATGCGTACGTATATGTCTTTACTCTGCAAAACTGTATTTCCTTATGAAGTGGTATTCTTACATATCCTTTCGAGAGAAAACTGTCCTGTGCCTTCTCTTTTGAGGGCTACACACTTAGACATACACGCAACATGAAGCTTTTCGACTTACAACGTGTTTGTTTAGGAAAAACAAGATAATTTCGCACGATGCGGGATTTCCTTAAAACGTGATTTTCTGAAAATTTTGACGAAAGAAAATTCTCCTTTTGGTTCTCTTTAGATGCTACATGTTAAGACGTACACGCCACAACAATTCTTTTCGAGATACAACGTGTAGTTTTGGAGATACAAGCTAATTTTGTACTATGCGTTATTTCTTCTCGTAAAGAGTTCCAATGCGTACGTATATGTCTTTACTCTGCAAAACTGTATTTCCTTATGAAGTGGTATTCTTACATATCCTTTCGAGAGAAAACTGTCCTGTGCCTTCTCTTTTGAGGCTACACACTTAGACATACACGCAACATGAAAGCTTTTCGACTTACAACGTGTTGTTTAGGAAAAACAAGATAATTTCGCACGATGCGGGATTTCCTTAAAACGTGATTTTCTGAAAAATTTTGACGAAAGAAAATTCTCCCTTTGGTTCTCTTTAGATGCTACATGTTAAGACGTACACGCCACAACAATTCTTTTCGAGATACAACGTGTAGTTTTGGAGATACAAGCTAATTTTGTACTATGCGTTATTTCTTCTCGTAAAGAGTTTCCAATGCGTACGTATATGTCTTTACTCTGCAAAACTGTATTTCCTTATGAAGTGGTATTCTTACATATCCTTTCGAGAGAAAACTGTCCTGTGCCCTTCTCTTTTGAGGCTACACACTTAGACATACACGCAACATGAAAGCTTTTCGACTTACAAACGTGTTGTTTAGGAAAAACAAGATAATTTCGCACGATGCGGGATTTCCTTAAAACGTGATTTTCTGAAAAATTTTGACGAAAGAAAATTCTCCCTTTGGTTCTCTTTAGATGCTACATGTTAAGACGTACACGCCACAACAATTCTTTTCGAGATACAACGTGTAGTTTTGGAGATACAAGCTAATTTTGTACTATGCGTTATTTCTTCTCCTAAAGAGTTTCCAATGCGTACGTATATGTCTTTACTCTGCAAAACTGTATTTCCTTATGAAGTGGTATTCTTACATATCCTTTCGAGAGAAAACTGTCCTGTGCCTTCTCTTTTGAGGCTACACACTTAGACATACACGCAACATGAAAGCTTTTCGACTTACAACGTGTTGTTTAGGAAAAACAAGATAATTTCGCACGATGCGGGATTTCTCTTAAAACGTGATTTCCTGAAAAATTTGACAGAAAGAAAATACTCCTTTTGGTTCTCTTTAGATGCTACATGTTAAGACGTACACGCCACCAACAACATTCTTTTCGAGATACAACGTGTAGTTTTGGAGATACAAGCTAATTTTGTACTATGCGTTATTTCTTCTCCTAAAGAGTTTCCAATGCGTACGTATATGTCTTTACTCTGCAAAACTGTATTTCCTTATGAAGTGGTATTCTTACATATCCTTTCGAGAGGAAAAACTGTCCTGTGCCTTCTCTTTTGAGGCTACACACTTAGACATACACGCAACATGAAAGCTTTTCGACTTACAACGTGT